>NC_057877.1:29797719-29879072 GCF_019740435.1 Gambusia affinis | reverse complement strand
GAAATTTTGCTCATAAAATTAGGTTATTATTTTCTTACCTGTGAAATGAAATGCTACTGGGACGTTACATTGGAGTCAATGAGGCGTCGGCGTATTTCGCATCTGTGCTCAACCCGTTCAGAGATTCTCATCCCAGCGTTTAAACTCCACATAACCTGAAGCACCAACAGCGAGTTTAAACTCCTAAACCGCATCTCGTCCCTGAACGCCACTCTGGCTCCATTGCTCTCCTCAGCAGAGGTTGAGGCAGACGTCCAGAGGTCAGAGGTCGTCCTGCGCCGTGACATCATGGTGGCGTGGCGTGGCTCTGTGAGGTCCATCAAAGCTCTGTGGGAGACGCGGATCCAGAGACGGAGGGAGGAGGAAGAGGAGCGGAGGAGGAGACCGTCTGTGGGCGGGGCCACAAGCAGGTTAGACCACGCCCATTCACTCCTATTGGTCGATATCATTGGTTCAATTCCAGTCATTCACATCCAGCCAGCAGCGTCAGGTGGTTGTCATGGTAAAGGAGTTATGACGTCTTCAGTCCTGAGTCCTGTTTGTGTTCGAACACCATGAATCTGTCTGAACTGGGACCAGTATGTAAAGTCATACTGGTCCCAGTTCACAAGCTCCTCTGCATAAGAACTAGACTGGGCTGGACCAGGCGAATGGTGTTCAGAAAACAAACTGAGATCAGAGATTCTTCAGAACCAGGATCGGTGGTTGGGTTCTGGTGGGCCCAATTCCTAACTGCTATGACCCGTTCTGGGCCAGGCTGAGTGTTCAGGTCTGGGAGGACCGGGCGGTTCTGGCCCGCCTCAGGGACAAGCTGCAGACGGAAGATGGACGGCTGGTTCTCCGGATAGAACAAGAGGAGTGGAAGGTACCGCCCAGGGACCAGACCGGTTCGCTGGTCCAGAACATCCTGTTGACCTGTCTGTGTTTGTCTCAGAACCTGCCGGCGTGTCTGGTCCGGTTCGTCCAGGTCCAGGAATGGCAGATCCACAGAACCGGCCTGTTGAAGGTTCCACCGTTTATCTGCAGCTTCCAGAACCTCTTGGTTCTGGACCTGTGCCGGAACGCCATAACCGAAATCCCGGAGCAGATCGGTGAGAACCGACTGGGCCCTGTTGACCCATACTGGGTCTATCCGGACCCGCCTCTGAACACCTCTTGTGACCCAGTTCTCGTCTCAGGGAAGCTGACCCGGCTCAGAGAGCTGCTGCTGAGCTACAACCGGATCCGAAATGTTCCTGAAGAACTCGGTTGCTGTGAGAGTCTGGAGAGGCTGGAGCTGGCCATGAACCGGGACATGAAGGAGCTCCCAGACCAGGTACTGGACCAGGTATCATTCCAGGACCCAGACCAGGTACCACTCCAGTCTAGGTTCGGTCCAGTTGATCCAGCTCTGTCGGTCTCCAGCTGAGGAACTTGGTGCGGCTGCAGCACCTGGACCTGTCCATGAACGACTTCGTCTCCCTGCCAGATTGTGTAGTCGCCCTTCCGGCACTGGAGTGGCTTGACATGGGGGGCAACCGCCTGCAGCAGTTGCCTGACGACATCCACAGGTAGGAACACCTGCTCTACGCCTACCGTGGCGCTGAGCTCTGCCCCATGTGGCCGAGTGGACCAATGGGACGTGTCTGTCCTCAGGATGCAGATGCTGCAGACGCTGTGGCTGCAGAGGAATGAGCTGCAGATCCTGCCAGAGAACATCAGCAGGATGTCCAGATTGGACACGCTGGTCCTCAGCAGCAACCGGCTGAGGGACATCCCGTCACTGATGGAGGACATGACCAACCTCAGGTACACCTGTTCATCTGTTTCCGTTGACTGATTCTCTCTGAAGACGTCAGCACTCCAACAGCCGGATCAAACAAATGAAAACCGTCTTCAGCTAAAGCCTCTAGACGAGCCACCCATTTGGTTCAGCTGTTGGAGACGAATATGTCCAAGACCTACAAGTCCCCTTGAGACAACAATGATGGTTCTGAGCTGCTCCAGAACCAGAACTGACAAAAAGCCATCAGTTTGGCAAAATCAAAAGATTTTCTAAAAATTGTCACAGTGTTTGAGAATGTAGATGGTAACTCAGGATTAGACAGTGTAGTCCAACCGCAGGACAGACTGCCCAAGTTGGGCAATCTTCAGTGCGTCAGTCTCAGGTTGGTCTCTCCTGTCTCAGTCTCATGGACTGATTCTTCTCTTGTGGACAGGTTTGTGAATTTCCGGGACAACCCTCTGATTGTAGACGTGTCTCTGCCTCTGAGGACAGAGGACGGTGAAGACGACCGGGAGATGTTTGGACGGGACTTTATGCTCACCTACATCCAGGAGGCCCGGAAGAGAAACTATGCTGTGCTGAACGCGCACCGCCTCCACCGTTAGTACTGCTGGTTCTGATGGTACCGCCGGTTCTGAACTCTAACACTATCTAGTAAACTGGTCTGCAGCTGTAACTGGGTTGCCACGGCAGAACCTGACCCACTAACTGGATTAACAGAACCATCCGACCCAGACATTAACCTCCATGTTGATCACGGTCTAACGGTACCACTAACTGGGCCGAGGGCTTCAGACCAAGGTTTTGACGTCTTTCTATTCTGGACCTTTCAGAGACAGATGAAGACTGGCCCAGACATGACCCGGTACAGCTTGGTCCCTCTACTGCCTGATTCCGGCGAACCGGATCAGAACCAGAACCCAGTTTGGATCAAGAGATATAATTGAAACCAGAAACTGGAGCAGATCAAGTTTGACTTGAATAAACGGATTCTGATCCACAGACTGACGTTTTATTACATCTGCTGGTTCCGGACAGGTACCAGACCCTAACAAGTCCGGTCCAACAGGGCATGAACCAGGCTAGAACCGAGCAAGTCCGTCAGGACGAGGGCAGGGCGGTCAGCAGGATGTTCTCCAAGGTCACCTCTGGATCTGCGTAGCCAATTAGACGGCTGCTGAAGCCTCTGGTCCGCAGGAAGTCCCGCCTACCGCTGTCGATCATCAGCTTACAGAGCCGACCCAGATGCTCTCGCTCCGCTGCTGACCAGAACCTGCAGAACCACAGGAGGAAGGATCAGTACTAGGAGGTACTACTGCTCCAGAGCCTCCAGCAGAACTGAAAGCTTTACCTGCTCAGCACTGCCAGCTGCTCCGCTTCTTCATGATCCTCAGCCGTTCCACTCTGACTGGCCCCCCCGCTCTGACTGGCCCCTCCTCTCTGACTGGCCCCTCCGCTGTGACTGGCCCCTCCTCTCTGACTGGCCCCCCCGCTCTGACTGGCCCCTCCGCTCTGACTGGCCCCCCCGCTGTGACTGGCCCCTCCGCTCTGACTGGTCCCTCCGCTCTGACTGGTCCCTCCGCTGTGACTGGTCCCTCCGCTGTGACTGGCGGCCTCCGCTCTGACTGGCCCCTCCTCTGGACATGACTGGCTCCGCTGGACTCGACTGGTCCAAGTCCTCTCTGGAGGAAGAACTGCTGCCCCTCCGCTGTGACTGGCCCCTCTGACTGGCCCTGGTGGCAGCCTGACTGGCCCTCCTCTGACCAGGCCCGCCTGACTGGTACCAGTCCCAGGCTCTGGCCCTCTGGACATGCGGGGAGAACTGGGTCCAAGTCTCTGGAAGAACTGCTGTGTCCAGAGGCACGCCACTCACAGCGGTGGTGGCAGCATAACGACAGCCAGGCCCAGAACCGACTACCAGTCCCAGGCTCTGGCCTCTGAGGTGCTTGGGAAGCAGCTGGGTGTCTGACTGGGCTCTGGCTGTGTCCAGCAGACGCGCCAAATCTAGAACCAGAACCAGAACCATTGGACCTGCAGGTCTCATGCATAGAACCTGGTCAGAACCGGGTCAGAACCAGTAATGTAGAGCCTCAGAAGATGCTGGTTCTTACTCAGGTCCAGGTGCTGAATGTCCACCTGTAGCCGCTCAAACGGGTCGGCAGAACCCTGGTGCTTCCCATCCACCTGAAGAAGGGAAAAGGTCAGAGGGCGGGTTCGGTTCTAGTTCTGGTCAGTTTCATGGATTTACATAAATATTTATCCGATCCGGATCGGTTCTGGTTCCCTTGTTCTCCTACTTTGAAGCGGGTGCTGCAGCGCTCCACCAGCAGCAGCTGGAGGTCCTGGCTGGTTTCCATGGCGACCCCCTGACCCTCAGGTTTCTGCAGGGCCCGGTGGATCCAGTGGGACAGCTTTCCCCGGCCGGCGCCGAACTCCACAAAGCAGCGCCCCCTGCTGAGGAGACCCATCTCCTGCAGGTGACCTAGGAGGGAGGCCTGAACACACCTGGCCGTCAGACAGGCTCCACCCCCTCAAAGATGACCGGTTCGTCGATTGGTTTGCCTCCACCGTGTCTGTCCTCACCTGTTGCTTCAGGTGTTTGTGGGCGGAGCCTCCATTCTTTGGGTCAGAGAGTTCTTCCTGGAGGACGGGATGGGACAGCGTCCTGTCCTCCATGTCCTGCTGAAGACCTGCGGAGGACATGGAGTAACCAGGTCACTTCCTGGTTACCTGGTTACCTGGTTACCTGGCAGCAGAAACTCACCTTCAGTAGCTGCCTTCAGTTTTTCCACCAGAGACTCCAGATCTGCTCTGCTGCGCTCAGCCAGAGACACCTGATACACACCTTCATCATCATCATCATCATCATCACCATCACCTTCATCATCAGCTCTGTTACCTCTGGAAACTCCTGATCTCTATCGACTCGTCCTGCATTGATGTTCTCCACATAGTAGACCTGGTGAGAGAGAAAGATGGTTGGATGGATGGATGGATGGATGGTTGGATGGATGGATGAAGGTTGGATGTTCTCACAGGTCGGGGTTTCTCTCTAGAGTTGCATTTCTTCAGGTGCTTCTCCAGGTTCTGTTGGGCCACGGTGCTGTTGACAGAAAAGATTCTGATTACTGACCCGGTTCTAGTGCGACCCAGACAGATCAGAAGCAGGACTCACTGCTTGGGGTCCAGTGGACATGTGATCCTCCTGCAGTCTCCGAACCCCTCCTCCTGAAACAGGGAACACGTCACAGCTTTAATGACCTCACTGCTGATCAGCGGCACTGATTCAGATAAGATCTTTTTGGGAAGTAGCTACTGAGTCCACGTGGCTCACCATGGTCGCGTGCTCTCCGCAGAAGCTCCGCCCCTTTCCGGGGACCATCTTACAGAAGCGGTTTTTCTTCTGCACGAAGAAGCTGCATCTGCTCGGCAGAGGTGTCGCCATGTTGACCCCAGTGAGGCGTTCAGGGGTTCCGAGAGCTGTAAGAAAAAACAGGCAGTCACTAACAACAAGAAAGGCTTCACAGCGGAGTGGGGAAAAATGACTGCTGACGTCTGTCGGAGCGCTTCTAGTGGCGGAAACACGTCATCAACACGTGGTTTTGTAGTATGCGCAGTTCACCCTTTAGTGTAGTCCCTTTTGAAAAGTCTTCCTAATTTTATCCTGTCTCATCATAATGAGGCTAAAACAAATTTCTCATAATGCGGAGCTGTATCAATAAAAACACATTAATATCTGTTTCTGTCTCAAACTCTGGAGCCGGACTAGTTCATGTTGATCTTTTTTTTTTTTTTTTTTTTTTTGGCTCTTTGGTTCTCGAAACGAGCAAACGTGTTTGTTTTTTTCTCCCCTATAATTTTATTATCATATGCAACAAACATGGTATGGGCATCAGATGTTCGCAAGTCTGTAAAAATAGAAGAAGCCAACCTAGGTTGCTTCCATAGTTACAGAAATGACAAAAAGAAAAAACAAAACGCAACACAAAAAGAACAAAAAACTAAAACAAACAACAACCAAATAAAAACACACAATAGGGGTTTTCCATCAGATTCAAATTGTTTATCATATTATAGAGTTCTGCATCTTGTTCTTTGTTCATAAATTTTAGAGATGAGAAGAGGAGGCAGAGTTCCTTGTGAAAAGTAGGGAAAGATGATTTGGTTTTAAGAAAACGACATTTGTGAATAAAAAATTAGCCCATGATAATTATTACATTTAGTGGCCTTTCAAATTTCTTTTCTTTTTCTCAGAGTCCCGAAAATAATGTCTTTCTTAGAAAATTGAGGTAAGTTTGGAATTTTAGGGAAAAGCCAGTCGTGCACGTCATCCCACAAAGTTTTGCAATAAACACATTCATAAAATAGATGTTCAGTCGTCTCGATATCACCGTCACAAAATAAACAAGTGTTATCATCAGTAGCAAATCGAAGTCTAAGGAATTCCTTAGAGGGGTACCAGTTCAAGTTAATATCAAAGTATTACTTTGTCTTCCAGCGGAGCTCCGACAAATCCAGAACCGGACACCAAAGCCGTTTGAGTCCAGAGGTTTCTGAGCGAGAGACTCGAGGCGTTCAGGTTACCAGGGGAGTGTGGGAAGAGTCAGTACATGCCGCCAGACTGATTGAAGTGGAAACAGTTTCTAGGTTATGTGAAAGAAAGCAGGAATATGTTCATAGTTTCGCTTTGCTAGCTACATTGAAGGCCTTTCTTGTTATTCTGCTGGAGTTTGCTTAAGTCTACACAGAATGCAACTTTCATTCTGGTTTCAATTCCAACTGGGCCGAAATCACTTTGATTTCTCACGGTTGAGACGCCTCTCTTTGTGGTCTCTGATTGGCTGCAATGAAGCCGTCCACCCGCCTCTACAGGACTCCTCCTACCAAGGCGGTGCTGAGCGTCAACGTGCGGAATGACGTTGGCTGCAAGCAGTCAGAGTGATGGCGGCGCAGCGGGGCGGCGGTTCCAGTTCTTCTCGGCCCGCAGCGGCTGCGGATCACTCGGTTCTGGTCGTGGTGGGAGCGCTGCAGCCAAGTGGACCGCTGGATCTCGTACTGCGACAGATAGAAGCAGGTGAGGGGATTCTGGAGGACTGAAGAACCGAACCGTAGGGCGGGAGGTCTGTGAGCTTTTCAAAATAAAAGCATTGGACTACTGCAATTCGGACCAGCGCATAAATTCAGGTCCCGGTTCGGTTTTTCAAGGGTTATGTTCGGTATGAAGAGCTACACAGTGTCTTGAAATATGAGGTAGGTTTGAACTCTTAACAGAACTTTCTGTGGTCGGACAGAGCCATGCTATCGGGATTAGCATTCTGGCTTCCTCTATCGGAAGTTGACTTTTCAGAGTAAAGCGTCTATGAACTACAGGACTGAACCGAACCAGAACCAGTCTTATTGGTCCTGAAACAGAAACAGAAACTGTAGTCTGGACCAAATCTGATTCAGTAACCAGAGAGGGCCGGGTTCAGCCTGGTTCCGGCTGGTTGTGGCTCGGACCCGCTTCAAGACGGGTTTCTTCTGAATGATCAGAACACTAGATCAGCTTCTCTGAACATCTGCAGCTGGAGGAGCAACGCTTCTGTTTGTGGTCGGGTGATCCCAGGACAGGTCCAGGATCTAGAACCAGAACATGCTTCTCCTCTAGGAGGAACCCAAGAAACCTCTGGTCCATTCACTGAACCCAGTTCCCTATAGAACCCCCCGAGGAGCAGCAGCTCTCAGTTTGTACCCGTCTGGTTCTGATCACTGCTGTTCTGATTGGATCTGGAGAAGAACTGGTTCTGAGCCCAGGTTCTGGAGAACCTGCTGTGGTTCTGTCACTGCTGGACAGAAAGAGGAAGTTATGTTTCTGCACACCAACTTCCTGTTTGTTCAGGAAACCTTGTTGGTCAAAGATAGGAAGAAAAGCGATGGGTCACTCTGTGAAACTGATGCTTAGCGGGGCCTTTTGTTCAGGTTCTGTTTTTCTTGGTAGTCCCTGCCACAGTAGACTCTCTTTCCTCTAATATCTATAAATAATAGTATTACAGAAAAACAGGACTGAAAACCCTCAAACAGAACCAGAAAGCAGATGTCAATAAGCAGCCACCAAATTGTAACCTTCGGATTATCTGTTCATCCTTTCAGTTTCATAGTTTCAGATTCTGGATAATTTCAAAGTTCCATTGTTGTGATGGGAAATGGCTCCATAAACATGCGTTCACTTGACAACAAGTTCTGGATTAACTCGGATTCCAATAATGATGGAGGCTAAGAGGCTGAAGGCTGGTCCGACACACCGCCATCCACAAGCTAACAACTGTAATTGGCTTGAAACTCATGCTGGTGATGGCGAAATGTAGCACTTAAGCTCACTTTAGCATTTTAGCTCATTTTTACATAAAGCCTAAGCTTTACACACTAAATGGAGTGTGACAGTGATAGTCAACATGCTGGTGTTACCCCACATGCTACTGACAGCATTTAAGCTAGCTTTAGCATTTTGGCTAATTTTAGCTTATACATTAATATTTTTATACTGAATGGAGTCAGTCCATATTAGTCAACATAATAATGGTACTCCACATGCTATTGACTACCAATGATTCCAAAGCAACATTTCTGCTCATCCTAGTCACCATTTTATTTACTAGTTCAGCTCATGAACGGCTAGGTCTGAGGACCTGGTGATGATGATGGTGATGAAGGTGATCAGGTGGTGTCTCTGTTCCAGGTGTGCGCTGCTGGCAGGCGGATCTAGACGTTGCGGTTCTGGATCAGCAGCTAAAGCTCTTCGTGTCGAGACATTCAGCTTTTCTGTCTGAAGACATTCGAGGTGAGGAACAAAGATCCTCTATGCATACGAGGTGCTCCTCTCAATACAGGGGTAGAACTATAGAGGGTGGGGCCACAGTGGGTGTAATAGCTCCGCCCACCGCCATGAATGGACCAAGAACTAAAGTGGGTGGCGCTTTGTGATAAGGTGGAACTTCCTGCAGGTGAGTGTAGATCAGCTGCTGCCTCAGTGTGAGCAGACCGATCAGAACCAGAACTTTACTGGCCCTCCTGCTGTGTGCGTGTGTGAGCTCATGAACCGGGTCAGCTGAGTCTCTGCTGAGCCGCCTGCAGGAACATCAGGGGCGTTTCCACTACAGTTCTGACCCAGTTTCTGAACCACAAAACTAATGAGCAGAACCGGGTGCCGCCGTTCTGTAACCAGGTTCTGGTTCTTACCCGGGACACAGTCCGTCCAACTCTTCCTGCTGTGTAACGGATGTTCTGTTGGTCCTGCAGGTCAGCGGACCCTGCAGCACCGGGGAGAAGTTCTGGACACCCAGGTGGTTCTGAACCCGACACAGAGCTTGGTCTGCTCAGAGGTGAGACTCTTTTTGTATCTCTGTCTACTCTGACGGACTCTAACGGACCCGTCGGTTCTGTTCAGGTCCAGCGGCTCGTCTGGCACGTCGCACCACAAGCTGCTGGTTTTGGCGGGTCAGTGCGTGGAGAGCAGCGGAGAGCTGGTTTTGCAGCAGGGCGGATTCTCCAGCCGGGATCTGGCCCAGATCCTAACAGGTGACGAGGTGAGTGGTACTGATATTAGAACCAGCTGGTTCTGATGGTTAGAGCCAGCTGGTTCTGGTCTGTTTGGTAAGACTTGTGTCTCTGGTGCTATAGGTGGTGGAGCTGCTGGGTTCTGCTGACCCGGTTCTGAAGGCCCGTCTCACCCTCAGCTGCCCAGCCCATTGCCTCTGGACAGACTCGGAGCTGCAGAACCTGCAGGTCCCGGTCTGTGTGCGGGTCAACCCGGGCCTGGTTCTGCCGGAGATGGAGGGCCTGCAGGAGTTCACGGAGTACCTGTCGGAGTCGCTGGAGCCCGGCTCGCCCTTTGACCTCCTGGAGCCACCCGGCACCGCCGGCTTCCTCAAGCTGTCCCGGCCCTGCTGCTACGTGTTCCCCGGCGGCCGCGGTGACTCCGCCTTCTTCGCCGTCAATGGCTTCAACGTGCTGGTGAACGGTGGCTCGGACCCACGCGCCTGCTTCTGGAAGCTGGTCCGGCACCTGGACCGAGTCGACTCGGTACTGCTGACCCACATGGGCGAGGACAACCTGCCGGGCCTGAACTCGTTGCTGCTCAGGAAGGCAGCCGAGCAGAACCAGGAGGACGGTGATCAACAGATCAGGAACCTGGTGTCCCCGGAGCTTGGCGTGGTGTTCTTCAATGCCCCAAGCAGACTGAAGTCTGTCCGTCCAGAACCAGGCCGGCTCCGCGGCTGTGACCAGGCGGCTCTTACCCTGCTGACCCTCCAGAAGCTGGGAGTGACTCCAGAACCTTTGAGCAGGCCTGGCGGGCCCGCTGTAGAGCCACTGATCCTGTTCCAGAAGATGGGAGTGGGCCGGCTGGAGCTGTATGTTTTGAACCCGGTCCGCGGGTCCAAGGACCTGGAGGCTCTAATGCAGTTGTGGCCCAATGAAGCTAACTCAGGAGCTGCAGAGCTACCTCTGACCTGCCGGGTGTCCATCTGCGCCCTGCTGGTCTGGCACCCATCCAGAACCCAGGACCAAATTGTTCGAGTTCTCTTCCCCGGCTGCACGCCACAGGCCAAGATCCTGGACGCTCTGGACAAACTCGCTCATCTGGACTTCCTGAAGCAGCCAACTGTCAGTCTAGAGGCGCTGCAAGTGTCCAAAACCCAGAAGCCATTGATTCGCCAAGAGAGTCGCGAAAGCCTCAAGTCCCAGTCCAAAGACCTGAGACCCAACGGTGCCTTACAGAAAGACAGACGGATTGAAGTCCGAAAACCTGAGCTGAAGACTAAGACCAAAGCAGGAGGGGACGCCACAACCAAGGATGCAGAAGAAAAGACCCAGATAAAGGACGCAGATCTGAAAGCGAAGACCACAAAAGTTACTGAGAAACCAAATTCAAAGAGGGATGGGTCAAAGGAGGACAAGAAGGATGTGAAAAAGAAGGACGAGAAGGTGTCTGCTGCTTCTGGGAAGAAGGAAGACACCTCGGAAAAGAAGAAGGAAGCTGCAAAGAAGGACACCACAAGTCTGAGGACCAAGAAGGAAGCAAAACCAGAACCAAAGAAAGACAACAAGAAGGACAGTAGAACCGAGGAGAAGAAACCGGCAAAGTTACTGGTTAAAGAAGTAAAGAGAACCGATGGAACCACTTCCTTAACCGGAGCTACTGACCAAAGGAAACCTATGGGAAAAACCGGGAGTGTGAAGAAGGGCGGGATGCTTCCCAAGAAAGATGCCTTCAACAAGGAAACAAGTAGGAAGTCGGGATCCCAGGAAAACCAGAAGACTTTAAAGGCCGAGGACACAACGATGGAATTTAACAAACTGGAGGATGCCAACGGGAACAGAGGCCTAAAGACTGCTGGGGCGTCTGAGGAGACTTCCCTCAATGGGAACCAGATCTCCACCACAGAGAGTCCTGAGAAGTTCCGCTCTGTTGAGACGGATTCGGTTGGCACCGCCTCACGTATCACCAGAACACCAAAAGGTGACCTCAGCGTGAACTTTGACCTTAGTCCGGCAATTTTCCGGGTTGCAGAGGATTCCCCCAGAGTCCGGGTAGAGAAGACCCTGGAGCTGTTTTCTCCTGCAGACTCTGCTCCAACCAGTGCCGGACACACTCCCTTCCACCCATCCCCTGAAGACACGCCGGGTCTCAGCAGCCCGGGTGCCCAGGGATCCAGTCTGGGCTTTGAAGACTACAACCAGGGCGGATCATGCAGAACCTCGGAGGTCAGCTCTCTGCGGGAAGGTGTGGAGAACTCCACATCGTCTCAGGATAAATGCTCCAGCCTCCTGAGTCCGGCCAGGGACTCCTCCCCCACCATGACGTCCATGCCGGCGGAGGTCGGCTCCCCCCACTCCACCGAGGTCGATTGTTCCCTCTCGGTCTCCTCAGAGCCGGTCCCCTCTGCCGGTGCCTTGGACCGCGCCAGCACGGTTCTTCCTGATGGGCCCACTCCAAATGGACGCTGTGGTTCCGGGGAGAACATCTGCGGGGTGGCGGGACTCCCCTCTGAGGTTCCCCACAACGTTGACCTCTGCCTGGTGTCTCCCTGTGAGTTCCAGCACCACCCTACTTCCGGTGCCTCACCAGACCTATCCGACAATGACCCCTCCCCTCCCACCTCGGCCTGCAGCCAGGAGACCCCACCCACATCGGTCAGCGACTCCCTGCCTACCACCACGGACTCTGATGTGCCCCCCAGCACTGAGGAGTGTCCCTCCATCACCGCTGACCTGGACTCTGATGAAGACTCTGGCTTCCTCCGTCACGCCAGTGATCTTCCCAGTCAGCACTTCCTGCGGCGGACTGGACTCGACCCGCCGCCTGCACCGGTTAAAGACCTGCCCCCTCTGCCGCTGCAGCGTGGCGCCTGCATGGCCGACCCCGAGGCTGACCGCGCCCCTAAGGCATCCGGCGCCAGAAAGAAGCCTCTGCAGAGAACCACGTCAGGAAGCAGCCGGTCCAAAGCCGGTTCCCCCGGCTCCCTGAGGACCGGCCTTGACTACAAACCTTCTTCACGGAGTTTGCCTGGTGGATCCAAGGTCACGCCTTCAAGACCGTCAGGTAGACAATGTCCTGGGGGTCTTTAGATGGTTTCAGCCTGAAAGTCTGTTTCTTCTTTGGATTATGTTCCTGCAGGAAACAGGCATTTATCCTCAGCTTTTTTTCAGTTTACTTTAGATCATATTTGGGTCATATTTAAATCGCACATGATGAATGTTATATGACTTCTGGTAATGTTTGGATTTGCTAATGTTTAACTCTCTGGGTGTCGACTAATTTCTCCTTTAGGATCAATAAAGTAGAATCTGATTCCCACTGGGCAATCTGATGGTTTAGAAAATCCCTTTGGCTCCCTCTGCTGGTCGCTGACTGACTCATCCTCACCTGCTCTATCTCACCTGTTGACCAAAATGCTGCTTGTTCTGAAACAACCCTCTTTGTTCGGTTCATGCCAGGTTCTGCTGGTTCTGCTGGTCTTGAAGGTCCTGTGGTGTATGTTGACCTGGCTTACCTGCCATCTGGCCCCGCCTCCTCCACCGTCGACCACGGCCTGTTCAAACGCCTGCGTGCTTCGTATTACATCATCAGCGGCGATGATCCGGCAAAGGAGGCGGCGATGAGGAGGATCCTAGACGGCCTGCTGGCGGGGAAGAGCACCTGGCCCGACGATCCTGTGGGTGGCGCCGTGTCGAACTTTCTCTGCTCTAGATTGGACCTGCCCTCTGATCCGTCTGTCCCCCCTGACTTTCAGGTGACCCTCATCCCCACCTTTGACTCGCTGGCCATGCACGAGTGGTACCAGGAGACGCATGAGCGGCAGCAGCAGCTGGCGGTGACGGTGCTGGGCAGCAACAGCACCGTCGCCATGCAGGACGAGACCTTCCCCGCCTGCAAGGTGGAGTTCTGAACCTGGCTCCGCCCACCTCCCAGCAGGACGCAGCCACTGTACCTTACTGAGCATGCTCAGTTAGAAACGTTTGCTCGCTACTTTCCTCACCTTTGTGACATCATGGTCCCACCAAGGCCCCACTGGATCAGAACCAGCAGCTAGAACCCGTCCTGTGGATCAGAACCTGGATGGTTGAGACGTTTTGACTAAAACGGTTCAGATTAAAATTAGCATTAAACGCTACGATTAGCCCGCTGCTCAGTGTCCGCATCATGTTAAAATCTTGTCATTGACATAATCACCATGTAGCTGCACTGTTTCCACAGCAACGCCGCTAATGCTACAAAACGCTACATTTATCACACGCCCCACTTTCACCACAGGGGCAGAGGTGAAAAGTCGTAAAGAAACATTGTAAAAAACATCGTAAAGAATCATCGGCCTAAATCATTGTAACACAACATTATAAAAACCGTTGACACATTAAAATGAAACACTGTAAAGAAATGTAGGAAGGAAACCTGGATGAAAACCCAACTGACTAGCCATGCTAACGCTAAAGCTAGTGCTAAGCTAGCGACCATTCGACATCGTGAAGAGCAGATCTTTTTACAAATTTAAGCCAATAAGCTGCTGTGCTGATCCAGCTCTGCTAGTTCTGCTTGTTCCAGTGCCGACATTAATATTCACAGCTACGCTGGTTCTGGTTCCGGCCGACCCAGTCAAATCCCTGGGTTTTCATCTGCTGATGAACAGGGACTCTGGTTCTGACCCGCCAGCTTCTGAACAGAACCCAGTAGTCATGGTTGTGCTGCGGTTCTGAAAGTCTCGGGTCCTGTTGGCGGTTCTGTTCCTCCTGAAGGTTCTGACCTGGTAGGTGGTTCAACTGTTTTCTGGTCGGTTCTGATGCCTCCCCAGGTTCCGTCCACGCTGCCTCCGGCTGCAGCAGCAGTGCACCCTGGGAGCTGTAGTCAGTGTTTCTGCCTGTTTGAATGAATCCTGACTGATTTCACCTATTTATTTAACTTAACTGTGATGTCACTAAGTGTCCTTTAGGGCGGCGCTGTTCGTCCGGGCCGGTCACGCCTCAAGCTGCAGAATGATTTTATGCTCCTGATGTAACCAGAACCTGCTAATGTGGTTCTGGAGTGCCGTTGGGTCCTTTAGCCCCGCCCCTCACCTGTCTGCTTCCTGGAATACTGAGGATGGCCTTTCAGAATAAAAGTAGCTGTTGAACAGAATCTGTGTGGACTTTTAATTTGAAAGAGTGGTGTTTCAGAAAGTTTGATTTCCATCGGATCATCTGATGCCCAGCAGAACCAGACGGAGGTCTGGGTACCTGGCCAGGTGAGTGGAGCCAGAACTGCTCTGGTATCATCTGATCAGGTCCAGAACGGTTCTGGTTCTGGTCTGTGACGGGTTCTCTTTCAGAGATGAAAGAAATGGTTCTGGTCTGTTCAGATTGTTTCTCTCACCCAATAGAGAGAAACAATCTGCTGGTTTTCTGCAGCAGGTTCTTCAGCTGCTGGTCGGTTCTGGTCCGAACTCTATCCCCCAGGCAGCCGATCAAAGCATGACAAACAGCTTCAGTTACTTTTATATTTTAGAATTATTTGAAAACATCCAGCTTTAAAGAATTATTAGATTAATTTTTTGTTCGTCTCTCTGAGGCCCCTGGTGGCTCCCAGCGGACCAGTAGGGGCCGCCGACCACACTTTGAAAATCACCGGTAACCTCTGACCTCCAGATCCTGGTTCTGGTTTGGTTCTCTGAACTTTGACCCCACAGTCAGAGATGCTCCTTCAAGAAGGTGAACAGATTCTGGATCAGGATGATCTCCGGTTCTGGGTCCAGTCGGAACCGCTCCGTCATGGCAGAACCTTGAAGCTCCTCCGCCCCGTACCCCGACCCCTTCTGGTGGGCGGGGCCTGATTTCTCAGCTAGTTCCACTGCAGGGGTGAGTCAACCTTCATCTCTTTTCTTCTTCTTCGTTTTTTAAATATTCTTATTTTTACTTATGTCTCTTTAAAAGCGCCTGTGCGTCTAAATGTGCATGTGCTGTGACGTCATTGTGCGGCACCGGACTTTGCTCTGCAGCAGAACCGATCCCGGTCCGGTTCGAGGCGGGTCGGAACCGACAGTCACTCCGGGCCAGGATCTACTTTTCGTGTGGAATGATCCGATCATGGATCAATGAGCTGCAGCTGGTATCAGTTATTGATCAGTTTACTGATATTAATGTGACGAATCAAGGTGGACGCCTGCAGACAGCACGACTTCCGGTGAGGTTTTCAAAATAAAGGAGCCTCAGCTCTACCTGCTGGTGTTCCACAGGCCCAGCGGCTCTCTGAGGTCATCTCACCTGGAGGTCAAAGTTCGTGGTGAGGTCAGCTGCAGGTCAGGTCAGCAGTGGTTCTGATCCGACCTCCTGCAGCCTCAGACGGGTCAGATGAGGTTCTGGAGTAGAGCAGAACCTCTCTGGTGATGTTCTGACTTTTATTTTGAAAGGGTCTTCCTGTTCTTGGTGGGTGGGGCGAAGCTTCCGGTCAGAACCAGAGCAGGCCAATTTAACCCACTGGCTGGGTTCTGGTTCTGAATATCCACGTGAAGAAGCTGTTAGTTTCTCTTGATCCAAACAATTAGAACCGGGTCGGTTCTGATTGTTGTGAGGACTCAGAACCTCAACCAGAACTTTGGGTTTACCATCAGAACCAAGTGTGACCCGACTCTATTTGTGTTTCAGCACCATGGAGGCTCATCAGAACCGTCTGCAGCAGCTGGCGGTGAGTTCTGAACAGAACCGACCCAAAAGAACCAGAACCGATCCCCACTGTGAACCAGTCCACCCATCAATTAAACTGATTGGTTGAAAATCAAAAAATCAAATCAAATCAAACTTTAATTGTACAGCACATTTCAGCAGCAAGGCACCAAACAGAGATCAGAACCGATGCCAGTAGACAGAACTGGTCGGGTTTCTGCAGAGACAGAACCTGACCCGTTCTGTGTGGGTTCAGACCGGGTCGGAGGTCAGGCTCCTGGAAGGTTCTATAGAACCGGACTGGGTTTAGCCGGGCTCTCAGGAGAAACGGACGGGTTATCTGTCTCCAGCGGCCGGGTCCGATCGATGCTGGTATTGATCCGGTATGGATCCAGTCCAGGAAGATTCTGCATTCAAACCGGGCTAGCTTTATTCAGAACCACTCAGAGACAAACGCACTGGCAGTCGGCCAGCAGGAAACACCTCCTCAACCCTTTCAAAATAACAGCCTCAGATACACACAACCTCTGACATCAGGGCACTGACGAGTCGTGAGAGGTTCTGGTTCTGGTTCACTGAGGCCAAAGTGACTCGGTTTCCCATCACACCTCAGGAAAAGAGGAAGTGGCAGACGGAGATGGAGAACAAGCGGCGCCAGCTGGAGGATGAACGGAGAGCTCTGCAGCACCTAAAGGTTGGTTCTACTGGTAACCATGGCAACTCACCAAATGTCTGCAGGCTTTGATTGGCCAAGGTCAAAGGTCAAATTGTTGTTAAGTAAAAAAAAAAAAAAAGTCCATTTGAATGCTGCAAGTCTCAACCCTTTCAAATGTTGGAGTGTGGCTGAGGGGGCGTGGCCTACATGGAGCTGGTTTTTATTCTGTTGATGCCAAAACAAACATGGCTGCCAAGTCAGTCTGGGAAAGAGTACCAACAGGTACCAACAACAGAGCCAGGTCGTCTGTTGTCACCTGAAGGGTGTCTCTGTCTCTTCAGTCAAAGGTTCTGAGGGAGCGCTGGCTTCTGGAAGGACCCGCAGGACCAGACCAGAACCAGGACCAGGACCCGGACCAGGTCGTCCTGGAGGAGGATGAGGCCAGAACCAGAACCCTGGAAGAGTCCATCAGGAGGTCTGATCTGGTTTCACAGCGGCTTTACTAGTCCTTCATTATACTACGTTAATTTGTGAGTTTATTGATTGGTTTGTTTATTTTCGTTAATTTCTGTTTATTTTTGTTAATTTCCTTTTTTTTCTGTTTATTTTTCTTTATTTCTGTTTATTTTTGCTTTTTGTCTGCAGGTTGGAGCAGGAAGTCTCCAGTCTGGAAACTGGAGCTGTCTCTCAGACCATAACACACTCTGTTGTGAGTAAATACACTCACTCAATCTCACTGGGATTCTTTTATTTTGAAATGTCTCGGCTGTTTCATGTGTGATTGTGGAGGTTTACTTCCTGTCTCTGTGCCTCCAGGTGATGTCAACACCTGATCCAGGTAACTACTTATTCTCTGCTTATTATTGTGTTGCTTCTACATCTAACTCATGTCTCTGATCAGCTGTTCAGGTCAAAGGTCACAACAGAATGGAGCTGGGCGTAGCTAAGCCATCAGGTCAGGTGATCCAAGGTGGGAGCAGTTACACCAATCAGTATACAGTAATCAGATTGCAGTAAAGAGTGATGACATCACATTCTGTCTCTGTCTTCCCCATTTGTCCCATGAGACCCTGCAGAGGTCAAAGTTCACAAAAGTCTTAAAGTCAGTAAATCAAGAGAAGCCCAGGGTGAGATGAAGAAAGGTGAGTCAGATGTCCAGCATGTAATCTCCAGGTAAACTACACCTGAACAGGCCAGCAGGTGATCTACAGCCTCATAACGTGTAAACTACAAGTTTATTACATGTCAATTGCACATTTATAACATGCTAACTACCAGTTAAGATGTTACAGGTTTTACAATGGCAACGCAACAGGTGACCTCATATTAGCATGGCTTTTCCGGTTTAAAACCTGTTCACTACAGCTCTACAGTGTGTTAACTACATGTTTATAACATGGTAACAGGTGTACAATGTCTTAAAGGCATTATGACATATTAATTACAGGATTATTACTAGTGTTGTGCTATGGTAACCATAGTTTTAATGTCTTTACAGGTTTACAATACAATAACTACTAGGGGTTGAACGACTACATATTTTTTAAGGTCGACTACATCATGATAATAGTCGAGTCGATGTCAACTAGTCGCGGTGACGTCATAGTGACGTAAGCGCAAAAACCCTTCACAACTACTTGGAGGCTTTATTAGCTATTTTCACGGCAAATATTGACACCCCCCCCACACACACACACACACTCCCCTTCTCCTGCTTTTACTAAGTCTATTATGGAGAATTAAAAGAGCAATAAACAGATCATTCTTCGTGAGCAGCGGGGAAAAGTTTGTTGCACAAAGTCGGGTCTGACTTTTTTTTTCTAAACACCGGCTGATGCTGATAGCATCTGTGTCTCTTTCTTTCTGTGCTAACTCTTGTTTCATGCTGTACCTCCTTCACACTGTTAACCATGTGCATCCTCTCTGACTACTTCCTGTCCTCCGCTTCCTGTCCTCCAGCCATGTACTCAGTGGAGATTAAAGTGGAGCGGGACAGAGTGACTGGGGAAACCAGAGTTCTTTCCACTAACACCAAACTTCCTGTCGACCTCTCCGATCAAGGGGTCAAAGTTTATGAAGATGAACAGAAAGGTGAGATTTAACAGAAAGCTGAGGGTGCTTTAGGAGAAGAGACAAGGAGCCTGATGAAGAGGAAGAGGAGGAGGAAGATGGCTTCAGATTTAAGATGAAAACTTCTGGTTGTTATGACTCTGTGTCCTTCTCCTAAAGTTACAGCTGGCATCAGGATGATTCAAGAGAATCAACATTCTGTTCTGTAGCTGAGGGCAGCACAGCAGTGGTGTGATGTCATCCAGTGCTGCGTTGCTATTGGTCCTTCAGCAGCAGGTGTATCTAGTTTCCCTCTAACGTCCCTGTTCTCGTCCCATCCCACCCCATCCCGTCCCATCCCATCTCGTCCCATCTCATCCCATCTCATCTCATCCCATCTCATCCCATCTCATCCCATCTCATCCCATCTCATCTCGTCCCGTCCCGTCTCGTCCCATCTCGTCCCGTCCCATCTCATCCCATCTCATCTCATCCCATCTCATCCCATCCCATCCCACCCCATCCCGTCCCATCCCATCTCGTCCCATCTCGTCCCGTCCCATTCCATCCCATCTCATCTCATCCCATCTCATCCCATCTCATCTCATCCCATCTCATCCCATCTCATCCCATCTCATCTCGTCCCGTCCCGTCTCGTCCCATCTCATCCCATCTCGTCCCATCTCGTCCCGTCCCATCCCATCCCATCTCATCTCATCCCATCTCATCCCATCTCGTCCCTGTCCTTGTCCCGTCCCCAGTGGTCCATGAGATGAACGGGGACGACGCTCACCTGCTCAGCTCCATTGAGGTGGAGGAGCTCATCCACAAAGCTGATGAGGCCTCAGTGATGTCACATTCCATCACCACCGCAACCTCCCTGCCAACAGGAGAAGTCCTGAGGGAGTCGGACCTTCCGCCAGAACCAGGGTCCACACGGACCCCCAGTCACACTTCGGCCATCGCCACTGCAGAGATCACGGGGCTGGAGACAGCGGCCTGTGAAGAGCTAGAGGTGGCAGAGGCCAGCGCTGAGAACCCGGTTACCATGGTGTTCATGGGATACCAGGATGTGGAGGACGAGGACGAGACCAGGAAGGTTCTGGGGCTGCAGGGCACGGTGAAGGCGGAGCTGGTGCTCATCGATGATGGAGATGGAAAGGTAGATCCACCTGCCTGTGCTGCCCCGCCTTCTGCTGCCCCGCCCTCTGCTGCCCCGCCCACACCGACCAACGCTCCAGAAACGGTGATGGCGAGCAACGGGGAGGCGGTGGCAGCAGGAAAGAAGAAGCAACCGTGTAAATGCTGCACCATCATGTGATCATCATGTGACTGAGACTGAACTAACTCCACCCACTCCACCTTTCCCTTTAACAACATGACACCACTTCCTGTTTTCGGCTGTCATTTCAACACACCTGCTGAGAACACTCAAGTACATTAGCATTAGCATGTTAGCATTCCACTCTCCAGGTGTGTTCGCCTGTATGCCTGTCTGTTTTCTAAAAGAGGAAATAAAATGGAGTTACCGTGAAGCAGAGTGTGTGTGTGCGTGTGTGTGTATTGTTGACTGGTGATACTGGTGATACTGGGGTTCCAGCCTTGGTGGCTCTCAGATTGTTTCTCATTTTCTGGGTTTCTTCTCTCTGACGGCCCGGTTGGATGTTCTGGCCAGGCCCTAATTCCAGACCTCACAGCAGAACCAGAAAGAGAACCTGGTACTGAATTGCCTCAGTTAGCGGACCCAGACTGTGTCTCCATCAGAACCCGTGGCTCCATACAGACTGGCCAGAAGCGCCATCAGCTCTTCCTGTTTCTCTTCTTCTACAGAACCTGTAGGTGGGCACCAGCGCCTGGGACCTGCTGTCACTATGGTAACCACCAGGCAGAGGCCACCCAGGAGGTCATCTGTCAGGATGAAGGTCTCCCTGTTGCTCCTCTTCACCTTCTTCTTCTCTTCCTGCTCTCGGTGAAAGCCATTGATTGTTTTCTCTGACCTCTGACCTCTGCTGTCTTTTCTGGATTCTTTCTTATCCTGTGAGCTGTAAGTCATGGATCTTGTCAGCTGCTTTCTGAACATAATGGGACCAGTTTATCCTGTTCAGACTGGTCAAAGCCAAGATTCCCCCGATGGGGCCCATTGTGGCCCATAAAGCTGATAACAGCTTGGATTCCTGGGGAAGCAAGTCCACCTTCCTGCAGCAAACAAAAAGTGGCGGGGCCAGACCACATGGCAGACCAATATCATATTTGGAAATGGGACCATTACACTCCAGAAATGAAGGGGGCGCTATTTCCTATATTATCCATGGTCTCCGTTTTTACTTTTTCTTTAAACCTGTGATATATCTTCATCTTTAGGAAGGATTTTTCACTCCCAGCATGTATTTGAACTTCTCTCTTTTATTTACTTCTGCTCAGCTCACAGATTTTAAATTCTGTATCTTTCTGTGTACTTCTAAATCTGCTCCCTAGTTGCATCTTTTTGGGTCTATTACTGCCTCTAGTGGGGTGGGTTGGTAACACAACTAATATAATTTCATCACTAAGTCAGAATAGAACAAAGTCTTTATTTATTATTAATTCTGGCATTACTGGCACCATAGAAAATAAATTCTGTAATAAAACAACATAATGTTTTCATTTTCTGAAGGGTGTAGAGCTAATTACATGACCTAAATCTACACTCACTCACTGTCCACTTTATTAGGTACACCTGTCCAACTTCTCATTAATGCAAATGTAAAACCAGCCAATCACATGGCAGCATCTCAATGCATTTAGGCATGTAAATATGGCCAACATGATCTGCTGCAGTTCAAGCCAAGCATCACTCAAATAACCACTCGTTACAATCGAGGTCTGCAGAAGAGCATCTCTGCACGCACAACACGTCAACCTTGAGGCAGATGAGCTACAGCAGCAGATGACCACACCGTCTGTCAGCAAAGAAGAGGAAACTGAGGCTACAATTCACACAATTGTCACCAAAACTGGACAACAGAAAATTGCAAAAACGTTTCCTGATCTGATGAGTCTGGATTTCTGCTGCAACATTCAGAGGGTCTGGTCACAACTTGGCATCAACAACATGAAAGCGTGGATCCATCCTGCCTGGTAGCAACGGTTCAGGCTGCTGCTGGCAGCGCAGTAGGATATTTTCCCATTTTTAATCTCATCTGTCATGAAGTCCAGCTGCTGCCACCTGCAGGCAGCTGCGTGTGTTACAGTTCAGTCCTGACTTCATAGTTTCTGATGATAAAAATGTGAGGAATCATGATGATAAAATCCTTAAGACCCATGAGGGTCAGAATTGGAACGTCTGGACCCGCTGAGGATCCAGTTCAGTGTGTCCCGACATAGATAGAAATACAAACCTGTGTGTGTGTGTTGACATAAGGGCAAGTTGGGGGAGGGGTAATGCGGGGGTTGGGGGGGCAAATATTGTGTCTGTGTTTCTGTCGATCAGCAGAATTCCTGTCTAATTCCCCTGCTCAGCAACACACACACACACAGACACACACACTCTCTCGTCGCTCTGAGTTGTCTGGTGGATCTTTGGTGAGTCCTGCTTGTCTTTCCGTGTTCCTACCTGTGTGACATCATGATGATGTCAGCTACCTGTGTTGCTAATCGATTTTAGCCTGTCGTTCCTTTGCTGTTTATTTTCTGCCTCAACCAATCAGAGCTGACGGTTTAAATTTTATTGAATCTCTATCTGTCTGATGGCTGGGCTTGGTTCTGATTCCGACAGTAAAGAAACCAAAACCTTCATGAAGAGCAGAACACCCTGGGAAAGCAGACCAAACATAAACCAGAACCAGCAGAACCTGTCGTTAGGTCCTTCAGCTTCAGAACCAGAGCTGAACTCTGTTTTAAACACTGCGCAGCTTTCACACACAAAAACAGAAAAGTCGGCGCAAAAAAACCCTCAGGGCCTGATAAAGTGTGCACACACACAAAAAATGTGTGGCGCCATATTTTACAAAAAGGCAACATGTATGAAATGAACATGGTGTGAAAGTTTGTATAAAGATAAACTTTTTACCTGCAGTAAAAATGTGCAGCAGCCACTTTTAACACAGACAACAAAAAACTAGAAGGCATCAAAACTCACCTAAATACACTGAAACCTGACTTGATTCAGTTATTTAGTCCAAGAAGCATCAAACTTATGAATCTTTTATTGTTTAAACATAAACAATGAAACTGAACCCGTTTATCCTCAGAGAATAAGCCAACAGAAAATACAGAAAATAGAAATAAAGGATGTGAAAACCTCAGTCCAACGTCAACAATCATGTTGCTCAGTTTGAGTCTCATAAAGATGAAACTCCTGGTCTGAATGAATCTATTTATTGTCCCTAAAGAGAAACCAGGGCTGATCAGACAGTTTGATTATTGATCAGGTGTGGAGACAATCACAGGTCCATCAGTAGCTGCATCCAGGTGAGCCGCTACCTGAGGAGAACATGGAGCCATTGATCAGAGATCAGATTGATCAGATTGATCTGCTGGTTTATCAGCGTTTAGATTCATCCAGACTGATCATCCTGGAGCTCTGAGCAGAACTTACAGCAGGTACCGATACCGGTACTGGTACATGTGCAACTTATATACATAATTCCTCTATTTAATAAATGTCCACATTCCCCTCTGTGGACTCTTTCTGTCTTTAACCAGCACCAGCAAGAACAGGCCAGGTCCAGTTGGAGCAGCAGAATGTTCCAGTACACTCCACCGTGGAAGGTTCTGGCTCTCAGTCTGGACTCGGAGAACAAGGTGAGGCTGCCAACAACCTGATGCAGTACCGCTGCCGGTCCAGCAGGGGGCAGGGTTCCCCTGGTTCTCTGGGCCTCCAGGCTCACTGCTGTGGAGAATTATTCGTCCTCCATCCTGAGTTCTTGATGTATGAGGTTGAAAAAGAGTCAGGGAGTTGAATTCATAATTTCTATTTATTAATATCAAAATACAGCTGGTCCATTTCTTTTCCTACCTTTAGGAGTTAGCAGGACAAAATGGTATCAAACAAAAGTTTTGCATTCATTTTGTTAGCCTCTATCTAAGCTACGCCCTAAAAAGAGCGTTCCCTAATGTGTCATAGCCTTTAGCTTTAGCTGTGCAACTAGCAAAAGAGATAGAAGAAAAAATACTGCCCTGCATGTTTTAGCTGTTTCCCAGCTTCATTATGCCTGATTCAGCAGACAGCAAACACCTGTCAACTGAAATCACCTGGCTGCAGTGAGCCTGGAGGACCAGGCCTAGGAAACCCTGCTCTCAGAACCCAGAAAGCCCGACTGTCTCCATGGTGATGATCCAGAGTCCACCTGCTGAGGAGAGCAGGTGGGCGGGGCTATGGGTGGGCGGGGGCCTGTGAGTGGGCGGGGCCTCACAACGACCTTCGTCCCCTCAGGCAGCTGCTCTTCAGACCTGCGGCTGCTGCTGGACGCTGATCAAGGTAAGAAAGATTCTGTTGTTCAGGTGATTTGAGGCCAGAGGCTGACCAGATCTTTGGGTCCGTAAGGCGGGGCTGTCTGGCTCGATCCAGAAACAACACACACACACACACAGGAACACACACACACATACATACAGAGGAATACACGCAAAAACACACAGACAGGAACACATACACTGGTTCTGACCCAGCTCAGCGGGCGGTTGCTTATCAGCCTCCAGCTGCGGGAGCGGCGTCTTATCAGCCACTCGCAGGCGGAGCTGCGGCTCTGAATGTTCTGAATGTTCTGAATGTTCTGGTGGTCCGGGTTCTCACCGTCTCATTAGACAGTTCTGATCCAGATTTAATACCAATTTATTCCAAAGAACCAACTCCTGTACAAAATAATGAAAAATCAAACCAGTTTAAACCAGTATAGAGGCAGTTTAAATGGAAACGGTCCAGAATCAGTTCAAAAGCAGCATGAAACCAGTGCAGATGGATCTAATCCAGTTTGAAACCAGAGGAAACAGAATCAGTCCAGAACCCTGTAGAATTCAGTATGAAACCAGTTTCAAACTGGATGAGTTGAACCAGTTTAGATGTCAGTGAACTGAGTCGGATTCTGGATTTAAACACACTCGGGCCGAACCCAGTAAGGGGGATTCTGTGGGTCAACCACCAACAGAACCAGCATGAGATCCAGTTTAAGACTGGCTTACTGGGACTGTTGAAGTGGAAACCAGTGTAGATCCTCACAGTTTAAAAGCTCCTGTAAGAACAGCTGCCTTCAACACCTGGAGCGGGTCCATCAGAACCGCCAGTATCAGCAGGTTTATCTCTGGACCTGCAGGGCTAGTCTGATAAGAGACGGGTTGTTGCGTCAGGTGATCCGAGCCGCTCCTCTCTAGGGTTTAAACTCATCTCTGATCAGTCAGACGTTCCTTTGCTCTGTGACTTCAGTTTCATTTCTCCCAGCCTGGCTCAGACTCTATGGGGACTACAGATCCCAGAATGCTTTGCAAACGGCCCCCAGGACTGCCTGGGTGTTGCTGATCAGTTTATTGCTTCTGAGCTTCAGTAACTGTCTTTGCTGTTGTTTCAGAGACTCTCCACCGAAGTTTGTTTGCCTGCTTGGTCCCCACAAAGTTCTCAGAGATCCAGAGACGGTTCTCCCCCCTGTGGCTCCACAACGCCCCCTACAGGCATGGACAGCTCCCCCAGGAGGTGGGTGCTGAAGCCTCTGTCCCCCATACTGCAGCCCTCAGACCTGAGAACCATTGTTGGGCCTGCTCCTGGCCTGGCGGACCAGGACTCTGGCTCCCAGGAAAACGACAGAACCCGGAATGGCCTAGTCAAAGTCCAGCATGTCATGGTGCAGGATGGGGACTCTAGCAGTGACGAATGGCAGCCCAGCAGTCCTGGTAGCAGCTCCAGCTCTCAGAGCGGCTTCTACTCCTTTGTGGAGGATCCCAGGAGTCCGGAGGCGGAGATGAACGAAGCCTGGATGGTGTCACCACAGCGCCAGGCTCAATTGGCCGTCCTGAAGAAAGAGAAAGGATTCAAACTACAGACCTACAGCAGCAACAAGAAGCCAGAGAGTCTGTTCTCAGAGAGCAATGGAGACTATCAGTATATGGTGGATCCCAACAACGGGATGAAAATCATAGATGAGGATGAGGAAAAGCAGCTTCGTAAGATGATCATCCACAGCCAGGCTCCTAGGAGGAGCCAACCAGAACCACAGAACCAAGCGGAGGTTCTGGACCCCATCCTGTCCACAGATAGACTGATAGAGGGGTTCAGTTTGAGCTTCAGTCCTGCTCTCTCCAGACCAGAACCTCCTCAAACTGCTGTGCCAGGGGCCGTGGTGAAGGAGCAGATCAACTTTGGTGCAGCCCGACAGAAGTTTCTACAGATAGAGCAAGACCAACTGGCACAGATGCTCAGTCCTGTCCGGTCACCCAGAATCCTGTCAGACTTGACTCTAGAATTGGATTCTAATGCTTATGTGTCAAGGAAGGTGAAGGTCTATGGTGCCATGGAGGCAGTCGATAACACAACTCCATTTAGACCAGCAGGTGGAGATGAGATGGATCTTCAGAGGAGTGTGACAGTGCTCCGATCCGATGGCAGTCTGAGTAGAGAGAGTAGCATCTTTGAAGACTCTGGCCAAGAGGAACTGTCAGTAGAAGTGGCTGGAGGCTATGCCAGTGATGATGGCCTCCTTGATCACTGCAAGAAATCCAAGGTGTTCCCTGAAACCCCCATTGATAGGGAGATCCGATTAACTCAGGAACGTGAGGCAGAGCTACGGAAATCTCGAGGCCTGAAGCACAGCAGTGGTCAAGCGGAGATGGTCAGAATTGAAACCAGACGTTCACTGCTGTCCCTGACACCTGACAGAACCTTTGAGAAGAATCCACTGAGCTTCATCCTCCACAGAAAAACCCAAAGGGAAAACCAAAGGGAGGAGGGCCCTCAGCAACCTGAGATCCAGGAACCAGATGGCAGAGCTCCTCCTCCACAGCTGGGGTACAAGAGAGAAGAGGCTGACTCACACTCAGGAGACAAGCCTGAGTCCGATTCTGGAGCAGACGAAGTGTTCCTCTCTCCATGTTGTCCTCACCGACATCCTAATGAGTCCTGGTTCTTCCAGACGAACCCAACCACCTCCTTATTCTCACCAAGGGACTCTGAGGGCAGAAAACAAATGGCTTCCTCCCCTCCTGCCTCCCTTACACCAACAACCCTACATGAACTAGAGCTCCCTCAGAGCTGGAGGAAAAACCTGGAGGCCACAGGCCTGCAGTCCAGAGGGCAAGGAGCTCCAGACTTCATTGAGAAGGAGATTGAAGAAGCTCTAAAAAGAGAACAGGAGCTGAGAGAGCTGAGGGAGTCCATGAAGGAAACCAGTCGACCCATCTTCTCTCCGGCTCCTCTGGCAGAACAGGCATCCAGGACGGCCATGAGGCAGTTCTACCCACCACTTAAAACAGGTACCAGGTTCCTGTCCTAAGTTTAATGGCACCGGCTTTTTAGTTTCAGTTTTAATGAGAAATAGAAATATTTACATTCAGGCGTGATATTGGATCTATTGTCACTGAGATGAATTGAACCCGAGGCGGTTTTGGAAAAGGTTGCTGATGTTCACTGTCCTGTCAATTATTTTTGGCCATTTTCACCAAGCTGTTCCATCCTCATCCAGCTCATCTCACACAACGGGTAGAGGAAACTGGTCGGTGGGGTGACACCACAGGAGGCATTGTTCACTCCGCCCCGCCCTGCACATGCCTGGCCGTGAAGCCAGCTGATCTCCCTCGGATTGGGGACAGATCCCTTGACTTCAGCTCCCTTCGCCGGATCAGTATTCTCCTGTGAGCATCCTGATGTTCCTGCTGTCAGTTAGTGGAGGAACATTATCTCAGTGTTCAGATCAGGGAACCGTCTGGGATCAAGAGTCTCACTGCTGGTTCCTTTGGGCTGCTGCTAAGGTCTGTCATTTTTAAAGAACCCTGAGCCATATTTATGGGAAGCCTCAGCTTGATAGTTTTTCAAGGTTCTGATACTGGGTTGGTGTTTCCCAGGAGGTCCAGACTAGGCCAGAACCGGGCCTGCTCCAGGTCAAACTGGCGACACAATGAGTAACCTAATGAGGCTAGAGTCCAGCAGACCGAGTCAATTAGTAACAGTTTCTGACTCAGAGTCCAGTCTCTGTATGATGGCCTCCTCAGGAACACCACACCTCCTTCAAGGAGAACAGGGCTGTCCTTCCTGGGGTGGCCTGTGGGGGGCAGTGTCTCCCAGCAGTAGAGTGTTGGAGATTTATTCAGGTTAACTGTTGATGGACATAAAGCAGGTTCTAAGGAGGCATTAGAACTCCTCTAGAACCAGAACATGGACGTCCTATTTGCTCACAGCCACTTTGTGGTTAATGTCTCAGGTATCCCTCAAGGTTGTGTGTTAGCATGCCTGCTAATGTATACGTTGTGCTTCCTTCCTGTGTCTCAGAGAAACCCGCCAGGCTGTCCTCGTCCTCTTCTCATCTCAGCGTCCTGCTGCCCTCCGCCTCCCTTGTCACTGCTAAGCCCTGGACCTCCTCAGCGTCCCCGGCCTCTTCCTCCCCACTGGCAGTCCGGACGGTTCTTCGAGGTTTGACGGAGACGCTGCTGCAGGACTTTGAGGAACACCGAGCCAAGCTGAAGCTGGAAGAGAGCGCTGTGAGTCTCCTACTTTTATTTTGGTAGTCTCAGCCTGAGAGGTGGGACTTCCTGTCTGAAGATGTTTCTGTCTTTCAGTACGCAGGAATCCAGCCGGTTGATGACATCAACAATGAGGTAAGCACTGGAGACCCTGAAATGGTGCAAGATAAAAACCAGTTACACCATTTACAGAACCAACCCCAGCTAGAACACAAGATAATCAACAGACTCAAGGTGTCCACAGAACCTCTGGAGAACCTGGCCCAATCCATTACAGAGCAGTACTTTTACCTTGAAGAGAATCTATGAGCTTTATTCTAAAAAGCTATTTGAGAGTTTCTGTAGAACCCAGAATGTTTAGTCCTCAATTGATGTCTGTTTAAGAGGTTCTGACCCAGTGGTTTGGGTTTACTGGGTCTATGGAGGCAGCCATGATGCAAAGAAGAAGTTGAGTCATTGGTTGCTATGGTGATTCCTGCCTAAACATCTCTTCAGCAACATTCTGAAGATCTGAAGATTCCTGCAATAATTCCGTAGATCCGGGTCAAACAGAACTGTCAGTTGGTCCAGTTCTCCGGACCGACTGGTCCTACAGCAGAGGGAGACGTGGAGATGAAACTGTGGTCATAAAAGGAGTTTAAATCCAAAAGGTTTTGAACTTTTACCGGGTCTGAGCCATCAGCACTCTAAGCTTTCTGTAACCCGGTCAGACTTTGAATGATGGTTCTGCTGGACAGGCGATCGCTGGCCCAGTTGGTTCTCAACTCAAAGGCTGAAGAGATGACATGTGTTTAGCAAGTGGCTAGTTAGCATGTCTAGATTTCTGGATCAACCTGGAAATCTTCAGGAGTTTGAGTTATTTGAACCCTGACACTAAAGACTTTTACTTTGAAAGACTTCACTGACTGGTTCCACATGTATTGATTTCATCACCATGATGTCCCCTCTGTCTCTTGTCTCAGGTGGTGGAGTCCACTCGAGTCGTTCGTCATAAGAACCAGAGAGCGCTGCTGTGGGAGGCTGGACAGTTCACCAACCAGGACAATCAGTGAGACCACCAGGACCAGATCCAGAACTAAGTGTGGACCAATCCTGAGCAGGATCATGGGTCAGCAGCATCATGATGGATCCTTATAGACAGGATGTTCTCACCTGATCCAATCAGCTGCTGAGTAGACGTCCAGTGGAGACAACTGGTCGCTTTCAGTCTAACCTCAGAGAGCGAAGCAGGAGTTTGATTTTGACATTTTTAATTTGACAAAACTAAACAGGAAGTCAGTAGCTGTTCATGATTGAAATTGATGCAGTAAAATAAATGAAACCCTAAAATCCGTTGATTGTTGGAGTTCAGCTGTTTGTCTGGGTGGATTCTGGACTTGAGAACAGACCCACTTTGCAGAGAGCATAACTTCTTCCACGCTGAGGTCAGAGCCTGCTGTGACATCACTGACCCAACCCACAGGTGGTGGAGCCATGTTAAGAACCTCGGATTTCTCCACCAGACCGGCAGCAACCACATTTGCAGATGATCCAAAGTAACCCCTAGTCCTTCCCAACCAGCAGGATGCACTCTGATTGGGCGTTGGAGAACCTGTTCACTGACAGGCATTCTGCTAATGCTCCCACAGTAATGTTGAAAAAAAATGGATTTTAATCTCTATGAGTTTTTTCCTTCATTAAATAAAGAATAAGTACATCTACAATACTGACTGGTGGTTTTGTTGTTTTTATATTGCAGAGTGTGACTATTAACAACATATCAGTGATTCTTGAGAAGTGGGACAAAATAGGTTTAAATGTTCCCAATTTTTTTTTTTTTATTCCTCAAGCTTATGTATACAAATATGACAAATAATGTTTTGGAAATGTAAAGATGCCAAGGTACAGGCTCCCAGTTGCAACATTTTTTTGAAAATTAAATTTTTAATGGACCTGACCCAGAACTTTGTCATAACCATCTGACAAAAATAAATATAAAATTATGTTTTAATAACTCTATTAGTGATATTTTTACTCAGTTTTACAGATAAATGCTTCTCAAGAAACAAAAGAAATAAAACAATAAACAACATAAAGTCCATCTGATGGAGTTGACAGAACTGAAGGTGGTGACAAACTAGGGAGTAAAAAGAAAAACTTGATACATGTGAAGTAATGCCATTTATGTAAAATACATTAAAAGGAATTAACTGCACATTTAAGAGAGATTTGTCAACATTATCGCTGAAAGAGTCACAATGTCAGTTAAAAACTCTGATGGAGTCGACAAAATCCCAAACTAACTCAATTTAAATGATGTTACTCTGTTATTCTAACCCATATTGTAGCTCATCGGGTCCATGAAATCTTTACAGTTTACTAAAATTAAGCATTAAATTCACAAAATTTCAACAGTTTTGTAAATTGTTAGTTATGTTGTTGACACATCATGGTTGTGACGAACAATTTAGGAATAAAACGGAAGAAAAAAACTAAAGAATAACATAAGCTAACTTGAGCTGCTAGCTCTATTAGCAAAAGAAGAAAAAGGAAGACGTCATGGGGTCCTCAGAAGCTCTGATGCCCCCAACAATGCCTGATTTTTTTTTTTTACATTCTTTTTATGTCTGACAGTGTTGACAAAAACTTGGGACAAATTTCAATTGAGTTGGAAAATATCCAAAAAATATTTTAATGCAATTTATTGATACTTTTATAATTATTTATTTGAATACTTATACTTAATTGTCATAATATATTATCTTAGTATTCTTTTAATTGTTTTAAACTACTATAATGTATTGAGTTCTGCTCCAGGACAGGGATTTTAAAGACACCATCCACCTACTACAAAGTTTAAAAGTAAAAACTATTCAGCAAACACCCGGAAAACATACATTGTTGTGCTGACATGGCCCAGGTTAGTTTAGTCAAATATTTGAAAAAAATTATATTTTGTGTATGTTTTATTCAAATTTTGTGCTTTATCCATAGAAAATGTTTTGTCCCTCTTCTCAAGAATCACAGTGGTTCTTGAGTTCTGAGTTTCAGATGTGATTTTGTGGTGTTTGATGGATATTGCCCGTTTTGTCAGCAGAATGAAAACATGTACGTTAATATTAAAGTGTTTAAATATTATTCTGCTCAAATGTCTTCTAGAAGTTCAAATAAAAAACACCAGCAGGTGGACGGTGGTAAACATGAGCGCTTTAAACGTTTTCCGAAAGAGCCTGACAGAACGCGCAGAGGGCAAAATGGTCCTCCCATTATGTCCATGGGTCCTCCGTGGAGTGCGGGCTGCCCGCGGCGCCTTTTCAGTAATCAGCAGACAGGTTTAACAGAGCGTAATGGAAATTATCTATAAAGAAATTGAACCTAACGCCAAAAGAAAAACGGTACACTGCTTATGTGAAACTTGTTGAGGAGATGCTTTAATAATCCAGTTTTACATTCAGGCAGCTGTTTGTACAGCCTTAGTTTGATTGGGGGTGGGACCGAGTCGGGCTGTTTTACAACATCTTTAGCTACATTTTTTGACTAGACCTCAGTTCTACTAAACCCGGCTTGGTTCGGCCTTGTAATTCATATTAAAGTTTTCCTCTACAGTTTTGTTTTTTCCTGAGGCTGAAAAAGATTCTTTATTTTCTCGCCGCTTCATCAGTCAGGTAAGCTAAAAACAGCTACAAGATGCAAGCGTCTGCTGAAAAACTGAATTAAACTAGTTAACCAGCGAACTTTAAACACCTCCAGCTTCTGGACCTGGTTCGGTCTGGGAACGGGTCCAATTCGGCTGCAGTTTTACTTTAAAAAGGCTGTTCTTATAAAGGGTAAGTATAGATTTCTGCTAAAATCCAATCAAACCAACGGACCCAACCTGGCTTAAATGAGCAGCTTTTAAAGGGAATTCTGAATTGATCAGAACCGAGCCCGTTCGGTTCTGATCAACCGAACGGGCTTGTATATTTATTATTTATATTTATTATTTTTATATTTATAAAAAGATTATATTATTAATATAATTCTAATTATATAAATTAATTCTTTTAGTAAATAATTATAAATTTTAAATAAATAATTTTATTTAAATTTTAAATAAATAATTATAACTATAAATAGTATATTTATTATTTTTCCCAGTTTCCATAAGCAGTGCGACCCCTGCTGACAAATGCTACTGGGCCTTTCCCAGTTTACACCAGAACTGAATGATTGACCTACGAGGATCAGGACCAGTAAACGGACCTGATCTGGAACACAAAGCCTCACCAGATGTTTGTTTTCTCTCAGGTGAGGCGCCCACCTGTCTTGGTTCTTCTTCTGTGGTTCAGTCATGGAGCTGGCCTATGTGTGTGACTGGGAGAAGCGTCCGAAGAGCACCCACTGTCCGTCCGTCCCACTGGTGAGTTCCTGGTCCTGCAGGAACCTGGTGGCCTTCACCACCGACCTGAAGAACGACGATGACGACACCAAAGGTAGGCAGGGACCAGAGACCCGGGAAAAACCCAGTCTGACCCAATCAGAACCCACTCTGACCTAATCAGAACCTGTTCATATTCCAGATGTCAGTCACATGATCCACATCATCGACACAGAGCATCCATGGGACGTTTTCTCCATCAATTCTGGCCACAGAGAGGTCATTTCCTGTCTGGAGTGGGACCAATCAGGTGAGCTTTACCCAGGTCACCGGTTGTCCAGGTTCTGTAACTCCTGCAAGTTCTGACCCAGTTCTGCAGGGCTTTAAATGCAGGTTTCTGATGTTTCCTGGTTCTCTATTGTGTCTTGCTGTGTTTTAACCCGGTCCGACCCGGTTCTGAAGGCTCCCGCCTGCTGTCGGCGGACGGCGACGGCAGGATCCAGTGCTGGTCGATGTCAGAGCACCTGGTGAACAGCTGGGAGAGCGCCCTGAGCAGCTCAGTGGATGGAGACCCCATCGTGGCGCTGAGCTGGCTGCACAACGGCGTCAAGCTGGCACTGCATGTAGAGATGGTGAGGTCACTTCCCGGAGGCCACGCGGGGCGCCAGCCGGGCCTTACCTGTCCTCTCGCCACAGTCTGGCTCCACCAACTTTGGAGAAAAGTTCTCGCGGGTCAAGTTCTCACCATCGCTGACGCTCTTCGGCGGGAAGCCGATGGAAGGCTGGCTGGCGGTGACGGTGAGCGGCCTGGTGACGGTTTCGCTGCTGAAGCCGGGCGGCGCTCTGCTGACGGCCAGCGAGAGCCTGTGCCGCCTGCGGGGCCGCGTGGCGCTGGCCGACATCGCCTTCACCGGTGGCGGGAACATCGTGGTGGCGGCGACCGACGGCAGCAGCTCCTCGCCGGTCCAGTTCTACAAGGTGAGGGCCGAAGGCAATGCTGTTTCTACTGTAACATGATTCTCAGGCGAGGCACACGATAACCAGGTGTGTGTGCAGGTGGTGGTTGCTATAGTAACCTGTGTGTGTGCACAGGTGGTGGTGAGCGTGGTGAGCGAGAAGTGCCGCATCGACACGGAGCTGCTGCCGTCGCTCTTCCTGCGCTGCACCACCGACCCGCTGCGGAGGGACAAATATCCGGCCGTTACGCACCTCAAGTTCCTAACCCGGGAGAACTCTGAGCAGGTGAGCACCACCGGGTCGGGTCGGGGCCGGCCAGGTGGGAACCGGCCACTCTTTGACGACTCGTCCGGTTGCAGGTGCTGCTGTGCGCGTCCAATCAGAGCGGTAGCATCGTGGAGTGCTGGTCCCTCAGGAAGGAGGGACTTCCTGTCAACAACATCTTCCAGCACCGCTCTCCAGTCGGTAAGACCCACCGCCCTGTCCCAACCCCGACCCCTGACGACCCGACCCCTGACTTCCTGACCTCTGCGCAGTGGGCGAGAAGCAGCCGACCATCTTGAAGTGGCGCATCCTGACAACCACTGGCGACCTGGAGCGCGTCTCCGCTGTGGCGCTGCCCAAGCTGCCCATCTCCATCTCCAACACCGACCTGAAGGTGGCGTCGGACACCAAGTTCTGTCCCGGCTTGGGTGAGGATCCGGCGGACCCTGGACCCGTCCTCGGCCCGGCCCTCTGTGACCGGGTCTGGTTCTGGTTGCAGGTCTGGCCCTGGCATTCCACGACGGCAGCATCCAGATCCTGCACCGCCTGTCCCTCCACACCATGGGCGTGTTCTACGGTGCCGCTCAGCGGCCCGGGGACGACGCCGCCATCAAGCGCCCGCGTACCGCCGGCCCCGCCCTCCACTTCAAGGCGCTGCAGTTCTCCTGGACCTCGCTGGCGCTGGCCGGGGTGGACGGCCACGGCAAGGTGAGGTCCGTCTCTGTCTGTTGGCACCGGAGGCTGAATCTCTTCAGAGGAAACCTTTTGTCCTGCTGTCTGTCCTCAGCTCCACATGCTGCGTGTGTCGCCCTCTATGGGCCAGGTGCTGGACATGAACACCACGCTGCGTCACCTGCTGTTCCTGCTGGAGTACTGCATGGTGACGGGCTATGACTGGTGGGACGTGCTGCTGCACGTGCAGCCCAGCATGGTGCACAACCTGGTGGAGAAGCTGCATGAGGAGTACATGCGGCAGAACCAGGCGCTGCAGCAGGTCAGCAGCGCCGCCACGCCCGCCACGCCGCCACGCCCCCCTCTCTCAGCTGATCTCTGATCTCTGCAGGTTCTGGCCACACGTATCGTAGCCGTCAAGGCGTCTCTCTGCAAACTCTCCACGGCGACGGCGGCGCGGGCGTGCGACTTCCATGCCAAGTTGCTGCTCATCGCTATCAGCTCCACCCTGAAGTCCCTGCTACGTCCACACGTCCTCAACACGCCCGACAAGAGTCCGGGCGACCGGCTGACTGAGATCTGCGCCAAGAACACCGACACAGGTAAGCGCCAGGCAAGCGGCCGCCGGGCGAACAGCGGCGTCTGACCTGAACGGCGTGTGTCCTCAGATATTGATAAGGTGATGATCAACCTGAAGACAGAGGAGTTCGTCCTGGACGGGCCCCCCCTGCAGTCCCTGCAGCAGCTCATTCAGTGGGTGGGAGACTTTGTCCTCTACCTGCTGGCCAACCTGCCCAACCAGGTGAGCCAGGTGGGTGGCCTCATGGCGGCTTAGCCTGCAGCTGCCTCGTCCATCCAAGGTGAGAGCCGTTGACCCCTGACCTTTCCTCCTGCAGGGCTCGGCGGTGCGGCCCGGGTTCGGTTTCATGAGAGACGGGGCGTCGCTGGGAATGCTGCGGGAGATGCTGGTGATGATTCGGATCTGGGGCCTGCTGAAGCCCGGCTGCCTGCCCACCTTCACCGCCATGTCAGACAACCAGGACAGCATGCAGCTGCTGTTCCGGCTGCTCACCAAGCTGTGGCTGTGCTGTAAGACGCGCCGCCGCAACACCACACCTAGCGCCTCGCCTGGTGCAGCATGTCACTTTATATGTATGAATACACATGAAGGGCAGGTGGTGCGTTCAGGGCCTTGGGGGAACACAAAGCTTCAGTGGTGTTATGAGTCGTTTTACAAAAATCAGATGTTGGGTTTCATTGATGGGCACCTGACGCTAAGCCCCGCCTCCTGTCCCCTGATTGGCAGCGCGGGACGACGGCCCCCCCCAGGAACCCGACGAAAGCCTGATAGACGAGTGCTGCCTGCTGCCCAGTCAGCTGCTGGTTCCCAGTATGGACTGGCTCCCAGTGAACGACGGCATCATCGTGAAGCTGCAAGGGAAGCTGCCGCTGCGGCTGCAGTTCGGGAAAGCCTCGTCGCTGCAGGGTGTGGGAGGCTCCGCCCCCCTGGATATGTTCACCAGGTAAACCTTACCTGGCCTATTGCAGCGCAGGACTCTGGATGCAGGTGAACTCACCTGTGTTTGTGTTCAGGAGTCCTGGAGCTCAGAAGATGGACAACCTGCGCTGCATTCACATGGGTGTCAGCCCCACCGAGGAGAGCAAGGCCTGCACCAGGTGAGTCCACAGGAAGTGATGTCGTTGCAGAACCCGATCACTCGGAGCGCCCTTAACCTGTGACACGCCGCCCCCTACAGGTGTGGCTGCGTGACAATGCTTCGCTCCCCCAACAAGACCAACGCCATGAAGCAGTGGGAGCAGCGCTGGATCAAGAACTGCCTGTGTGGAGGTCTGTGGAGGAGGATGCCGCCCATCTTCACCTGATAGCCATGGAGATGATGTCTGAAGGAAGCTCCTGCTTCCTGTTTGCTTCAGCGGCCCCTGTGTTCTGTAAATAAAACCTGTTTTCTAATAAAAGCATCAAACTTCTTCGCTGTCGTCTCAGTGAGGGTTAGGAACAGAGCACGCTAGCGGCAGGCGCCGGGCTAGCGGCAGGCGCCGGGCTAGCGAGGTTAAAAAGGTCAACCAACTGGGAATGGGGTCAACCAAACTTATCAATGGGGTTAGCCACCTAGCAATGACCTTTTCAACACCTGGCAATAGGGTCAACTAGAATCTACTCCCACTCGAGTTCTGCTGTAAACAGATCAGTTGGTTCTGGTCCAGATGAAGCATCAGACTGGTGTTCCATAGACTTCCATATAAAGCCTAACCCAGCCAACAGGTGGGGGTGGGTGAAACCTGGACCAGCATTTTAGAACCACAGACCAACACAGGTCTCTGTCAGAGCACCAACAGAACCGGGCTGATCCTCGCAGAAAGAACTCAACTGGGGGGTTGGAGCAGAACCACCAGAACCGTTCTGTTGATCAGCTTCAGTGTTTCACGGAACAGTCAAGTGGCGCTCTCTCTCTCTCTCTCTTTCCCCCTCTTTTCTCTCTCTGTCTCTCTTTCCCCCTCTTTTCTCTCTCTCTCCCTCTCTCTCTCCCTCCCTCGCACGCGCAGCTCGCCCCCGCCAGCGCCGCCGCATCGCCCGCAGACAGAAAGACGTTCACGGTTCTGCGGAGGAACGTTGTCTGAACCAGCACCTGATGGGTTTAGATCGGAACCGGAGCCAGCAGCAGCCGAATTAACTGGACCGCAGCCCGCAGCTCTGCGGAAACGGCCGGTACCGGGAGAGAGACAACCAGAACCGGTCCGTGATCTGAGGTGAGACCGAACCGCTCTGCTGCGTGCACGAGTGTTTATCCGTGCATGTACACGCGCTGCAAATCGGAATCAGAACGTTCCAAGTCCAGATGATCCGGTCTGCGGGAACACCTGTCTCACCTGCCTGTCTGCCTGTCCGGACGGGTTCTGGGTTCTGATTGGTCGGAGTGTCGTAGCGCGGGGGAGGATGAAGATGATGAAGAATCCCCCCCCCCCCCTCCTCCAGAGTGTCTAGCACAGTGATTACTGACTGGATCGGTCCTGCAGAATCTCTGATCAGTGTGGCACTGATCCAGAACCAGCTCGGTTCCGGCCGATCTCACGGGATCAAACAGTTGAAGGTGGGACCGACCAGTCCAGGTCTAAACACACAAATAAGAATAAAAGAACTGGACCCAAACAGCATTGAACCCAGAACCAGAACCCTTCCTGTGTTTGGTGTTGATTTGTCTGGATGTGATCGGGCCCAGCAGGTCCATGTTGGACTGCAGGCGGTGACCCGGTTCTGGAGGAAGTTCTGCAGACAGAGGGGTAGATGAGCTGCAGGTTCTGTTCATGTGACCCGGTTCCTGGCTGGGTTCTGGTTCTGGACTCCAGGTGTGTGTGATGCACAGCAGGAGAGAGCAGCTGGTAGCAGCATGACCACAGAAATCGCTCAGCACGACCCCAAAGAAAGTTTTAGAGCTGAAACATCTCACTGTGTGTGTGTGTGTGTGTGTGTGTGCTCCAGGTTCATGAGGATGATGATGATGATGATGAGCTCCTCGTCCACAGAGAAGATGAAGAAGAAGGCTCCTAAAGACAGTCTGACTCTCCTGCCATGTTTCTACTTTGTCGAGGTCAGAGGTCACCCAGGGATAAAGATAGAGCTAAATTATTAAAAACTATGAACATCAGTTAGAGAAACTTAAATATCTATACCAACATGACCTGTGCAGACAGAACCAATCGATCAGAGACACAACCGATTGATCTCAGGATCACAGATTGTCTTTAACCATCAAAGTCTTTAGAGATCTGATGTTCAATAAACATTTATTTCATAATTACCTTCATGAGATTTTCCTGATTTGCTCTTTCTGCTCAGTCTTTCACGGGTGACGGCAGATCCGGTCCAGAAGTTGCAGAGAGGTTCTGCTTCCGGGCCCCCATCTGCTTCTGGACCAGAAGAAAACCTGACTATGTGTGTTCTGGTTGCAGCTGCCCATCGTGGCTTCTTCTATGGTGTCGCTGTACTTCCTGGAGCTGACGGACGCGGTGCAGCCGGCCCATGCGGGGTTCCGCTGTGGCGACCGGGCCCTCAGCATGCCGTACGTAGACGGAGGAGACGAGCTGATTCCGCTGCTGATGCTGCTGAGCCTCGCCTTCGCCGGCCCGGCTATGAGGCCACACCCACCCAGTGACCTCGCAGACCAAGAACCTGACCCGGGTCAGCTAAGCTGCGTTTGTTTTGTGTGTCAGATCATGCTGGTGGAGGCGGCGGTTTACTGCCTGCAGCCTCGCCTGAAGATCCACCGAGCAGAAGGAAGCATCAACGCCGGCGGCTGCAGCTTCAACTCCTTCCTGAGGAGAACCGTCCGCTTCGTAGGTAGGACACTCACCTGACTGCCTCACCTGTCTACCTGTCCACCTGTCTGTCTCTCTACCCGTCTACCTGTCCCAGGTGTGCATGTGTTTGGGCTCTGTGCGACGGCGCTGCTCACTGACATCATCCAGCTGGCGACGGGTTACCACGCCCCGTTCTTCCTCACCGTCTGTAAGCCCAACTACACGCTGGCCGGCGGGTCGTGTGACCAGAACGCTTACATCACCAGAGACATCTGCTCCGGTCACGACCAGCATGCCATCATGGCGGCCAGGTGTGGCGTGTCCTCCTGTTTGTGTCGTGTTCTCGAGGTAGAGGCTGATTGTTGATGTCTCTCTGGCAGGAGGACGTTTCCTTCTCAGCATGCAACTCTGTCGGCCTTCGCCGCCGTTTACGTCTCGGTGAGTGACGAACCATCTAAACCTGTCCTCCCAGTTCCATCTCTAAAGGTTGACTGGTCCTGTCCCTGCTGTCTCCCCCTTTACCTCCCAGATGTACTTTAACTCCACCATCTCCGACTCCACCAAGCTGCTGAAGCCGGTCCTGGTCTTTGCATTTGCCATGGCGGCGGTGCTGACGGGCCTCACTCAGATCACGCAGCATCGCAGCCATCCCGTCGACGTCTACGTGGGCTTCCTGATCGGTGCCTTCATCGCCGCGTACCTGGTGAGACCCCACATATGTGAGCTCAGCTGCAGTTGTCATGGCAACTTTAGCAGGAAACTCTGTGCGGCGCTGCAGAGGCGGCAGGTGTTCAGGTGTCTCAAAGTTAGACACCTGTCTGCCTGGGACTGTTTCCTGTTCTGATGCGCTGCTCCTGTTCCTGTTCTCCAGGCGCTTCACGCCGTCGCCAACTTCAGGTCTTCTGATGAGTGCGCTCAGGCTCCGTCCCCTCCGCTGCCGGTGGAGGACCCGCTGCGGGCACTGACAGAGCGCGGACACGATTCGGTGTACAACAAGGGTCCCGCCTCAGCCTCGGAGAGCAATGACGAGATTGCGCCAGCGCCGGCACCCCTGGAGCGCATGGAGGGCCTGGGGCCGCTGCAGAGGGAGCAGGGCTCTGTGGAGGGCCTGAAGAGGGCCAGCGTGGGACGTGAGCTGCTGGCCCCTCGGAGCCCTATGGGGAAGGAGACCATGCTGACCTTCAGCAACACCCTTCCCAGAACAAGTGTGAACATCAACGGCCCTCTGGGTGCCGGCGAGGCCCCGGCAGCGACGGTGCAGCGGCGGCTGAAGGCGGTGCAGGTCCCGGTGGACCCTATGAGATCCCAGCAGCTGGTCTCAGAGTGGAAGCAGAAGTCAATGGAGATGCGCGGCCCAGGGCCTTGTGAGGACAGGGACCTCGAGCCCAGTGAGGATGGCTCGGAGGCGAGCTCTATGGGGACGGATGATGCCGGTTCTCAGGCGCCCATCTACCAACCTTCGGTGCACTGCGTGAGGGTGGGCTCAGGTCGCAACCCCATCCCTCCTCCAGGTGGTGCCAAAGCTGTGGCGACGCCCAGACCGCCTCAGATCCCTGAAGCCGGACCCCCAGCGGTGTCCCCAAAGAGCGCCTTGACCAGGGCCAAGTGGCTCGCCATCCGGGAGAAGACCAGCGGGGAGGCTGCTGGCCGCGGCACTGCCAGCCAGCCACGCCTCATGCAGGTCATCGCCTTGTCCAAGCAGCAGGGTCTGCTTCCCTCCTCTTCCTCCGAGAGCGCCTCCACTGGCTCCGTCGCCTCCTCCAACACGGACTCCCCACTCTGTCGCCAGCGAGACGGACCAGGCATCATCACCGTGGACGCCCACGCCCCCTACCATCCTGTTGTGCAAACTCCGCCCCTTCCACAAGCCCCACCCCTTGCTGGAAAAGGAAACCCTTGGGAGTGGGCCGCGGTATCCAATGGAGACGACCCACGAGAATCCTACGGCCTCAACAGGCTGACCGGGTCGGACCCGACGGCCCATGCGAGCAGCTTCTGCCCGCGCCGCTCAGCCTCGCCTGCCGCCAGGTGGAGATGGCGGCGGACGCTCAGCGTAGGGAAATGGCCATGAGACGCAAAACGGCACTAGTTCTGCTGGATCGAGAAATCCGCAACCACACTGAACAGGAAAACTACTACAAGAGTTTACAGGGACGGAGGTTCAAGGACCAACCATAACCCCGAGACACCTGGACCAGACCTGGACAGGACAGAGACACCTAGACGGAGCAGAGACACCTGGACAGAGACACCTGGACGGAACGGAAACACCTGGACAGAGACACCTGGACGGAACAGAGACACCTGGATGGGACAGAGACACCTTGGTTTTGGCCATTTTAGAGGCAATAAAGCTAACAGCTTTGCAACCTGACAGAGATCCAGCAAAGTTTTTAGCTAATAAAAACATATTTGTCCAATACTGAGACCATAAAGGAATCTTGAAGACATGAGCTACTGGCTACCAGCTGCTCTTGGTTGGCTGTTTGGTTTTGAGTGAAACGTTTCCTGCGATGCCTCCTCTCATGAAACTGACAATTTTAATGTTAGCATGGGTTGCTACGTTAGCAGCTCTACTGAGGAACGTTTGTTTTGCCAGCAGGAGAAGAAATTATTAATGTTAGCAGCAAAATGTTTCAATGTTATCGACTCAAAAACATCTTTGCGACATTGGAAAGGGATTTTGGGTTACTGGAACCAAACGCAGCTGACCTTCACGGTCAGCGTGGTCGACTCCTGCTACCAGCAACAGCTTTGTTTCTCTCAGTGTGCTAACAGGAAGTGATGTCAGCAAAGTTGGATCTGTTAGCTTTATTGCAGTTAAAGTGGCAAATTGGTGGCGTTATTGGCCTGGTCACCTTAGTGACGGTATGACATATGGACACAGTATTGGACTTTTCACCCCCAGAAACGTGCATCAACAGTGTCTGAGGTCATAGGTCACATCCAGAAATTTAAACAATTTCCTCTGGAAGTGCAGAAAACCAGAACCAGAACTCTGGATCCAAAAGATGAGTAGCTTAAAGCTGCAGTTTGTAACTTTAATAAAATGTTTTTTTCTGTTTTTGTTCACACTGTCATCAGATAATCTCTGCCTGCTCCCAGTGCCAACTACAGAATACACAACTCAGTTAGAAACTACCAATCAGAGTCAGGAGGTGGGTGTTAGCGCTGTCAATCACATTTGTGTATGCGCTGCAGCGGAGCCAGCCGCCAATGCAGATAGCATAGTCACCATGATAACAATAATTTAGGTTAAGTTTATTTGACATTAGGCTGTTTGGCACAAGGGAAGGTGTGAACATGCTTGTTCATGAGCCTGATTGGCAGCGCTAAGACCCTCCCTCTTGCTCTCATTGGTTGTTTGAGTGGTAGCAGTGCATTTCTGCAGATGGCAGTGGGACCACAGAGAGGAGCTCATCGGTGATATTGTGTGTAAAAGTTTTGCTGCAGCTTTAAAGCTCCTGCTGTGATCTCTCACCTGCCTGGATGTGTCTGTTGCCATGACGACAGACGCAGAGGAGAAATCTTCCTTAAACTCCGCACATAAACTCAAGCACATTCATAAAAAAAAATATCATGATGTCACCATGGTAACAGCTTTGTTGCCAGGGCGACAGTTCGGTCGCTATGGTAACGTCTGGTTGTGGTAATGCGCTCCGTGCCGGATGTCGATTGGCTGACGGCCTGAGTCACGTGACTGTCGTTCTCTAGTGATTTATTGTGAAGCTGCTTTTCTCAGCGGGACTCAGACCGTCCACCTGTCCGTCTGCACCTACCTAAGGACAGGTGGACAGGGTGTCCCTGCTGCTGCATGTGATTTCATCCTGTTTCCATCTGTAAAGCCGTGTGTGAGGATGGTGCTGCTGCATGCTTTGTTCTCTCCATGATAAAGAGTCACAATAAAAACGTTCTTCCAGCCTGACGGCGCCTCATTCACCGTAACACGCAGCATTACAGCAGCTGGTCTAGATCAGAAGATCTAGAACAACAGATCTAGGGCAGCAGATCTACAACAACAGACCTCCAGTGAACAGTCCCCCATGGTAATCTACTCAGAGCTCATTCTGTAAGCTGCCTGTCAGACAACATTCAGGGTTAATCAAGCCACTCTGTCATTCATAGCAGTGGTCCCCAACCACCGGGCCGCGGGCCAGTACCGGTCCGTGGACCAATTGGTACTGGGCCACGCAAGAAATAATTAAATATGTCCGTTCTATGTATACACCGATACAGTAGGCAGTTTGAGATTAAGTGCCTTGCCCAGAGGAATATCAACATGTGGCAGGAGGAAACTGGAATCGAACCTACAACCTTCCAACTGCAAGAAGACTACCAAAGAGCCACAGTCCCCAACAGGCTGCGTTGTCTCTCTCAGGCAGGGAAAATCCCACAGGCTGCGAAAATGCGGTCAAAATTGCCAAGTCTTGACCGATCCGTGGTAATAAAAAGGTTGGGGACCAATTTATAGGTCACTACTCCCAATAACTGCCTTAAAAACTTCCGATCAGTCCGAATTCAGGAATAACGTTCCCCGCCGCCTGTCAGGCAGTGCTCAGGGCATACTAGGCTCTTTCCGCTCCTAGGACCCGTACTTCCGGCTGTGGTTCGGCAATAGCAGCGGCCGTTAGCTGTAGCTGCTGCTCGGAGCGGATCGCTACTCCCGGATTCTCTGAGCGGCTCCCCGCCGCCCCCCTTGCCCTCTGGATCCGCCTGAAGCCGCTCCTCTGTCGGTTCCGAGACGCCAGCCGAGCGCTAACGCGGGGCTTTGTCGAGCTTCAGGTCCGGTCCTTCCAGTTAGCATCGAGCTAACAGCTAGCTTCCTGCCGATGAAAACATCGAGAGGAAAACTTCACTGACAGGTGAGTCTGACGCACCTACACGTTCCCTCTCTGACCTGTCAGAGGGCTTACAACCCCTAACGCTCAGCAGTGACCCCTGACCCCTGACCCTCCCTTACCTACTGCTCCTCGCAGACCTTAGCAGAAGATCCTGAGGAACACCTGAATTCCTTACCTGATGGAACAACATCCCGACTCTAAATACCTGTAGAGACCCTCTAACACTTGGCCAGGTAAGCAGAACCACAGCGAACCCACCAGAACCAGTAGCGGTTCTAATCCAGATGCGTTTATCGACCGGTTCTGGTTCGGGTTCTGTGTGTCCCTGGAACGGGTCAGACGGGTTTGTCTGACGTTAACCTATCCGAACCTGTCCAGAACTAAAACATTGGTAGCATTTAAACATCTACAAACCATCAGCTTCCAGGCCACGCCCACATTCTGCCAAAGCACCTCACCAGGAATCAGCTGGCCCATCACTTGTTTCATGGTCACCGTAGCAACCAGAAAATTTCACCAAGGCACACATTAATGTGTGGTGGAGAGTCGCCACGGTAACAGTGAGATGAACCAGTCTGGGTCAGAGGTCATTTTTCCAGAACCAGTCTGGGTCAGTCTGTTCAGGATTTGGATTTCCGGGTTCAGCTTTATTTTTTGCAGCAACTGAAAATATAAAATGTGATAAAAGCATCAAAGCTAACCAGAACCAGAACCCTGAGCCGGTTCTGGCACTGAGGGCCAGTCAGTCATTAACTGCGTTGTGTTTGAACCTTCCAGGTGGATCCAGGTTTCGGGTCGGTTTTGCTGGAACTGAATCTGAGTCACCTTCATGAAGTAGGCCAGAACCATGCTGACCTAGGAACGGGTTTGGGAGCAACAGAGTCCTGCAGCGGCCATGTCGGAGAACCAGGCCAACAACAACGTTCCTCTGAACAACAACATTGGGCCCAACCGGATCCGGAACCCCAACATCAACCAGAACCCGCTCATCAATGTGCGTGACCGCCTCTTCCACGCCCTTTTCTTCAAGATGGCTGTCACCTACGCCCGGCTCTTCCCGCCCTCCTTCAGAAGAGTCTTTGAGTTCTTCGTCCTGCTGAAGGTGAGATGTCCCACCTGGACTGGGTTGGGTGGTTCCAGCTGGCTGCAGCCGCTCACATGGTTCTGATCTGGTTCTGGTCAGGGCCGACATCTGTCTAAAGCTGCATCCTGCAGTTACACAGTTTGACCTGTAGGTGTCAGACATGAGCTGAAACTGTCTGCTTGTCTCTATAGCTGTTATGAGCTTCAGACACATTCTAATTATTTTTGCTTATTTTTTCTGATGTTTCCTTTATAGACTTTAGTAACATGATTTTCTCTGTTCCTTTAATATATTCTGGAGTTTAGATAATCTCCTGTGTTTTCTGATTGACATCTGATGGCGTTGGGCCCGGCGCTGTTCTTCGCCCACTTGTAAAGAGGCTGGCCTTTGGGAGCGTGTGGATCCGCTCCTCCCAACACTAGGGGGCGTCCTGCTGATGCGCACATAGCCAGTGGGTGCAGGCCAAGCAGTAGTTTCTGTTTTTTGTTGTGATTTTGGCCTGGTGAGACCAGTTGTCCTATTTTCACTTCTTTCTGTGGCTGTAGGGTCTTTTTGACTTTTTGCTTTAGTCTGGTATTGGCAGAGGCTTTGTGGGCCCGGCAACGGGTCGGCCCGCTGCTGAACCTTTTCTGTTTGATCGTCTCATCAGCTCCACCCTTCTGTTCATACTTTGGGGTTTCGGTTTGGACACGGGAATTGAGGGTACCTAAATTTGTCTTTTTCTTCCAAAAAAGTTCAATGTAGCTGAACAAAATAAGGATTCAAGAAAAAGGGTAAAAAAAAGAAGAATGTTTGAACCCTAACTTTTGAATCCCAGCCGTCTCCAATGTCCTGATGGGGCTGGAGGAATGGTGAACCTTGTGTGTTTGGGTCCAGAACGTCCTGCTGCTTCCTGCCACAGCTCAGTTTCACCACATCCTGGACTTCCTCTCCCTTTTCCTGTTGAAGCTGAAAGTTGGTCTGCAGTGCATTGTGGGCGAAAGAGTCCTTACAGCCCTTCAACAATGACAAGGATCTGTTTGTTAGAACAGCTGGAGGTTTACCCGGAGGCAGCTCCTGATTGGCTAACCTCTTGTCCCTCCCTCTGCAACAGGCGCTCTTCGTCCTCTTCATCCTCGCCTACATCCATATCGCTTTCTCCCGCTCCCCCATCAACTGCCTGGAGACGGTGCGGGATCGCTGGCCGATGTTGAGGTGGAGATCCAGAGGAACTCCAGTCGCGCCGCCGTCTTCCTGCAGCACTACGACTCCTCCGGCCTCCAGGGGGAGCTGCAGGCCGAGGAGCGGCAGGCTGAACCAGGAGGAGGAGCAGCAGTGGCCGGGATCAGCCTGGGAGAGGAGGAGGAAGAGGACGACGAGATGACTGTGTTTGAAAACAGCTCAGTGCAGGTAAGTTACTGTCTCCTCACCTTCCTGTCCTCACCCGCCTGTCCTCACCTTCCTGTCCTCACCTGCCTGCAGTTTGAACTGGACATTGAGCCCCGTCTCCAGCCGTCTGTGATTGGAGGAGGCTCTAGAGGAGGAGCCAATGACAGCCAGGACGTGTCGTTTAGCCCCCCCTCTAAAGGTATGCAGCCGCTGCAGGACTCAGTGTCTGAGCTGGAGATGATGACCAGAGCAGGTAAACTCACCTTCACCTTCTGTCAGTCCTCCCCCTCACTTAGACTCCCTCCCCTCAGTCGATGGAGAGATCTTCTTTCTATGGCTGATTATTTACTTCGGGTTGTTGTTGTTTACACCCTGCTGCTCTCGTTGTCATGGTTACAGTGTGGCCGCAGGACGAGTACATCGTGGAGTATTCCCTGGAGTATGGCTTCCTGCGGCTATCGCAGAGCACCAGGCAGAGACTCAACATACCCGTCATGGTCGTCACTCTGGGTCAGCTGCCACGTCACGTGATCCCGCTGATCCCGCTGACCCCACTGACCTCTCTGCGTTCTGTGCAGATCCCATCAAGGACGAGTGCTTCGGAGACGGATTCAGTCGCTTCCTGCTGGACGAGTTCCTGGGCTACGACGACATCCTGATGTCGAGTGTCAAGGCGCTCGCTGAGAACGAGGAGAACAAAGGTACTGAGGCTCCGCCCACTCTGACCACCTGTGTGTAATCTACCTGGTACCAGGTAGAGGTGGCTGTCAGTAGCTCTGCTCTTCTCCGCAGGCTTCCTGAGGAACGTGGTGTCTGGAGAACATTACCGCTTTGTCAGCATGTGGATGGCCAGAACGTCGTATCTGGCTGCCTTCGTCATCATGGTCATATTTGTACGTTTACTCTCGTTTCTGATGTTAAAATGCTGCTGGAAATATTTCGTCTTTCACTTTTTTACCAACAAGAATCTGGAAGAGGAGAAAACAAAAACTCTGTAAGAAGTAAAGCTGAATTAAAACTGCAACTGAATAAAAATTTAATAAACTACTAAAATTAAAATGATTAGAAACATGGCCAAAATGTTGGCCATTTTGACCTGTCAATCAAAAAGAAATCAAATTGTTTGTCCATTCCTACAGCGCCTTGTGAAAGTATTCAACCCCTTTGAACGTTTCAACCTGTTGCTCCTTTTCAGGCTTCAAACATAAAGATCTAAAACATGCAGCCGATGGTCTCAGGTTGTGCTTAAAGCTCAGAGAGCATCATGAAGACCAAGAAACACCAGGACAAGTTTAAAGCAGGATTTAGAAACAGAAAGATTTCTCCAGCTTTAAACATCTCAAAGAGCCCTGAGCAGGTCATCATGTTGAAATGGAAAGAGTGTCAGACCAAATCCACCGAGACCCGCCGTCCCTCTAAACTTTCATCTGGAACAAGGAGAAGATCAGAGATGCAGCCAAGAGGCTCATGATCATTCTGGATCTACAGAGATCTACAGCTGAGGCGGGAGAGTCTGACACAGGACAACGACCAGTGGACAGTGGATTAATAATTTTAACAGATTTTATTTAAAATCTCATTTAGAAAAAGATATAGAAAAAAAGTTTCAAAACTAAAAACCTAAAAGCTCATTATTTTATCAGCTGGTCAGAAATTATCATCCCAGATTTTACTGAATAAATATTCTGCGAGAAGAAGGAAAATATTTCTGTTTAAGATTAAAAAGCTTTGACTTAAGATTGGCATCTTAAGTCAACTAGAAGTGGACCGGCTGCGGCTAAACAACTCCTTCTGTTGTTTAGAAGAACAGAAGGAGTTCTTCTAGAACCCAGATCAGCAGAATTATTTGGATTCAGAACCGCTCACAAAATAAAGTCGTGTCTCGGTTCTGTCTTTCAGACGCTGTCGGTGTCGATGCTGCTCAGATACTCGCACCACCAGATCTTCGTCTTCATCGGTTTGTTTACGCTGCTCGGGCCATTCCGACCTGGTACAGCCTGGTCTGGTTCTAATCTGCTCTGTGTGTTTCAGTGGATCTGCTGCAGATGCTGGAGATGAACATGACCATCGCTTTCCCAGCAGCCCCTCTGCTCACCGTCATCCTGGCCCTGGTTGGTGAGTTCTGCATTGGTTCTCCTTCTGAACTGGTCTGGATTTACAAACCGTTCTGGTTGTTTTGTATCTGTGATGTCACTTCTTGTTCGCAGGCATGGAGGCCATAATGTCAGAGTTTTTCAATGACACGACCACGGCTTTCTACATCATCCTGATCGTCTGGCTGGCCGACCAATATGATGCCATCTGCTGCCACACCAACACCAGCAAACGCCATTGGCTGCGGTGAGTCCCAAGCAGGAAACCGAAAGAAGCAAAAGAAAATGGGAAACAGAAGAAACAAGAAGCAGCGGGAAATAGCAGGAAGCAGAAAGAAGTAACAGGAAACAGCATGAGAAAACAGGAAGTAGCAGGAAACAGAAGGAAGCAGGAGAAGCAGGATATAGGAGAAAACAGAAAGCAGCAGGAAACGATATGAAGCAGCATGAGAAAGCAAGAAATAGCAGGAAGCAGCAGGAACAGCCTGCTCTGATTGGTCAGCTCCCTTTCAAGACGCATCCCTATCATACTTGTGCTAAAACATGTGTGTGTCCTGATCCAGAGTTCTGACTGGTCAGCTCACCTGGTAACCATGGAAACTAGTTTCTGATTCAGTACAGATAAATGTCAAAAATTGTGGATTTCTTCCTCCTGAAGAGAAAGTTTTGATGGCTCCGTTTGGTTCCAATAGTTCATATGGTTCCAATGATTCTGTTTGATTCCGATGGTTCTCTTGGCTCTGGTTAGTTCTGTTGGTTCCGATGGTTCGTTTGGTCCAGATGGTTTATTTAGTTCTGAGGGTTCCATTTGGTTCTGATGTTTCCTTGTGGTTTCGTTTGGTTTCATTTGGTTCTGTTTGGTTCCGATGGTTTGTTTGGTTCCCACAGTTCCGTTTGGTTCCGATTGTTCCTGGTGGTTCCCAAGGTTCCGATGTTCCGATGGTTCAGTTGGTTCCGTTTAGGTTCGTTTGGTTCCTATGGTTCATTTGGAACACATGGTTCCGTTTGGTACAGATGGTTCTTTTGATTTCATTTGGTTCCAATAGTTTGTTTGGTTCCCATAGTTCTGATTGGTTTTGTTGATTTGTTTGTATCCATACATTTGAGTGATGGGTGGCGGCCGAGTAAGGGGACCCTGACGGTCCGATCCTCGGTTGCAGAAGCTCTTGGGATGTGGAATGTCACCTCTCTGATGGGGAAGGAGCCGTAGCTAGTGTGTGAGGTCAAGAGGTTCCAGCTAAAACTAGTCGGTCTCGCCTCGACGCATGGCTCTGGTTCTGGAACCAGTTTCCTTGAGAGGGGTTGGACATACTTCCTCTCTGGAGTTGCCCAAGGTGAGAGGCGTTGGGCAGGAGTGGGCATACTTGTTGCTCCCCATCTCAGCACCTGTATGTTGGGGTTTACCCTGGTGAATGAGAGGGTAGCCTCTCTCTGCCTTCTGACTGTCATTTGTGCTTACGGGCTGAACGGCAGCTCAGATTGCCCACCCTTCTTGGAGTCCTTAGAAGGGGTACTGGAGAGTGCCCCTACTGGGGACTCCCTTGTTCTGCTGGGGGACTTCAACGCTCACGTGGGCAATGACAGTAAGACCTGGAGGGATGTGGTTGGGAGGAACGGCCCCCCTGATCTGAACCCGAGTGGTGTTCTGTTGTTGGAATTCTGTGCTTGTCACGGATTGTCCATAACGAACACCATGTTCAAGCATTAGGGTGTTGTGCACTTGGCACCAGGACACCCTAGGCTGCAGTTTGATGATTGACTTTGTCATCGTTTCATCGGATCTGCGGCCATATATCTTGTACACTGGTGAAGAGAGGTGCGGAGCTGTCCACTGACCACTACCTGGTGGTGAGTTGGCGCTGGTGGGGAGGATGCCGGTCAGACCTGGCAGCCCAAACGTGTTGTGAGGGTCTGCTGGGAACGTCTGGCGGAATCCCCTGAGCTTAAATTCCCATCTCTAGCATAACTTTGAACACACAGGCGGAGGTGGGGGACATTAAGTCTGAGTGGACCGTGTTCCGTGCCTCCATTGCTGAGGCGGCTCATCTGAGCTGTGGCCGCAAGGTTGTTGGTGCCTGTTGCGGCGGCAACCCTCGAACCTGCTGGTGGACACCTTTGGTGAGGGAAGCCGTCAGGCTGAAGAAGGAGTCCTATTGGGCCTTTTTGTGGGACTCCAGAAGCAGCTGATGGGTACTGGCGGGCGAAGCGGCATGCGGCTCAGGTGGTTGCTGAGGCAAAAACTCGGGTGTGGGAGGAGTTTGGAGAGGCCATGGAGAAAGACTTCCATACGGCTTCGAGGCGATTCTGGTCCACCATCCGGCGTCTCAGGAGGGGGAAGCAGTGCAGCAACAACACTGTCTACAGTGGGGATGGTGTGCTGCTGACCTCAACTCGGGATGTTGTGGGCCGGTGGGCAGAATACTTGGAAGACCTCCTCAATCCCACTAACATGCCTTCCATTGTGGAGGCTGAGCCTGGGGACTCTGGATTGGGCTCTCCAATCTCTGGGGTCGAGATCGCCGAGGTGGTTAAAAACCTCCTGTGTGGCAGGGCCCTGGGGGGGGATGAGATCCGCCCGGAGTTCCTTAAGGCTCTGGATGTTGTAGGGTTGTGTTGGCTAACGTGACTCTGCAATATCACATGGACATTGGGGGCAGTTCCCCTGGATTGGCAGACTGGAGTGGTGGTCCCCCTGTTCAAAAAGGGGGACCGGAGGGTGTGCTCCAATTACAGGGGGGTCACACTCTTCAGCCTCCCTGGCAAGGTCTATTCAGTGTTTCCTGGAGAGGAGGGTCCATCTGATAGTCGATAGTCAGGAAGAGCAGTGTGGTTCTGGTTCTCGTCGTGGAACACTGGACCAGCTCTACACCCTCAGCAGGTCCTGGAGGGTTCTGGGAGTTCGCCCAACCAGTCTACAGGTGTTTTGTGGACTTGGAGAAGGCGTTCGACCATGTCCCTCGGGGAGCCCTGTGGGGGGTTCTCCAGGAGTATGGGGTACCGGGCTCCTTGATACGGGCTGTCAGGTCCCTGTATGACCGGTGTCAGAGTCTGGTCCCCATTGCCAGCAGTAAGTCGGGCTCGTTTCCGCTGAGAGTTGGACTCCGCCAGGGCTGCCCTTTGTCACCGATTCTGTTCATTACTTTTATGGACAGAATCTCTAGACCAGCCAAGGTGTTGAGGGGATCCGTTTTGGTGGCCTTAGGATCAAATCTCTGCTTTTTGCAGATGATATGGTTCTGTTCACAGCCCAGTGTGAAGTGGCCGGGATGAGGATCAGTGTCTCCAAATCTGACACCATGGTCATGAGCCGGAAAAGGGTAGAGTGCCTTCTCTGGGTCAGGGGGGGTGTCCTGCCCCAAGTAGAGAAGTTTGAGTATCTCAGGATCTTGTTCACGAATGAGGGAAGAAGGGAGCGGGAGATCGACAGGCGGATTGGCGCAGCGTCTGCCGTCAAGCGGGCGCTGTACCGGTCCGTTGTGGTGAAGAGAGAGCTGAGCCAAAAAGCGAAGCTGTCGATTTACCGGTCGATCTACGTTCCCACCCTCATCTATGGTCATGAGCTTTGTGTAACCCACGTTGCATTCAAGGACTAACAAGATTTTAAATAATCCGATTTTAAATAGTCTAGCTAGGTTCGGCTACGAGAGGAGATGGCGATTTGTAAAACACAGAGACCGTAAGATGGTGCAAATTGGTGAGTTGTATTTACAATATATATATACAAATTAGTCCATAATTTGAAGCAAAAAAAAATTATAATAGAAAAATTAAAGTCCTTATGCCAAGGACGACCACCAGTCTTTGTTGATGATGGAAAAACCCAAAATAGTCCACTTCCTTCAATGGGGACTTGAGCTGATCCTCCAACTACTTCGGAAGAGTGTTTCCAGATGATAAGTCTTGTGTTTCTGGATCCGCTTATTGTAGCTCGCCAGTCTGGTCAGTAAACCAGACAATCCTTGCTATGGTCAAGGTTCCTTCAGCCACTCCTTTCGTGAGGGATCTCCAACGCACCTGGCCTGTATAAACAGGCCTAATTAATCAGTTACATGTACAGAAGTTTCATAAGTAAATATAACTTATGCAACTAATATTGTTACGCAACAAATCAATATACAATCATAATAGGCAGGAAGACTAGCGCTAGCATACTAGCTCCCGATCCACACTCACCAGTTCCCTCTTGACTAACTGTGATTCTGGCAACGTTTGGTTGAGCGATCATCCAGCTGCACGTCAGAGTCCCGCAGCGCTTTCTGGCTGAGCTGCGATTTGCAGCCATATCAACTGTGCTGTCAATTTAGGACGCTGACGTGCAGCTGTCACATGACGTCAGAGCCGCGCGAGAACACTATTGTTCTCGCCTGGTTGGTGTTAAACAAATTAAAGGGGAGAAAAAAAAAGATTTTAATTAAACCTTTAAATAAAAATAAATAAATAAAATTAAATCTAACAAAATGGAAAATAAAATAAATAAACTAAATCTAATACAGAAAAATTATCCTGGTTACATTTGGGACATGACCAAAAGAACAAGATTGGAGATATAAGCGGCCAAAATGGGTTTTCTCCGTAGGGTGTCTGGGCTCTCCCTTAGAAAGAGAAGCTCGTCATCTGGGAGGGACTCAGAGTAGAGCCGCTGCTCCTTCACATCGAGAGGAGCCAGTTGAGGAGCATCTGGTCAGGATGCCTCCTGGACGCCTCCCTGGTGAGGTGTTTTGGGCACGTCCCACTGGGAGGAGGCCCCGGGGAAACCCAAGACACGCTGGAGGGACGATGTCTCTCTGCTGGCCTGGGAACGCCTTGGGATTCCTGGAGAAGCTGGAAGAAGAGACTGGAGAGGGAAGACTGGGCCTCCATACTGAAGCTGCTGACCCCACGACCCGACCAGGATAAAGGGAAGAAGATGGATGGATGGTTCATGTGGTTCCGTTTGGTTCCATTGCTTCTGATGGTTCTGAGGGTTATGGTAGCGTTGTTCCTGATGGTTCTGTTTAGTTTTCTTGGGTTTCATTTGGTTTCGATGGTTCTCTTGGCTCTGGTTAGTTCTGTTTGGTTCCGATTAGTTTTGATGGTTCATTTGGTTCGTACTGATGGTTCCGAAAGTTCAGTTTGGTTCTCATGGTACCATTTTATTCCGTTTGGTTCCCATGGTTTAGTTTGATTCCAATCGGTTCTGATGGTTCTGTTGGTTCTATTGGGTCCAGGTTCTTCTACCTGTACCACTTCGCCTTCTATGCCTACCACTACCGCTTCAACGGTCAGTACAGCAGCCTGGCTCTGGTCACTTCCTGGCTCTTCATCCAGGTAAGGTCCCTCCTCTTCTCCTCTTCCTGTCAGCCGTGAGGTTCCGCCCCTTCCTGCCCAGGTTGGCTCTGATTGGCGGTTCTCTGTCTTCCTGCAGCACTCGATGATCTACTTCTTCCACCATTATGAGCTTCCTGCCATCCTGCAGCAGATCCGGATCCAGGAGATGCTGCTCCAGAACCAGCAGGCGGGTCAGAACCAGACTGCTCTGCAGGACAACCTCAACAACAACAACGCCAACGCTGGGCCGGATCCAGCTGGGACTGGTCAGTCAGCAGACAGCACCGTTGAGCCACCACAGGCCGAGCCGCTTCCATCATCCTCTGTGGCGGTGGGCGGAACCGGCGAGGTCAGAGCTGAGCTTAACTGGGTCGCTCAGACCGCCGCTGTCATCACAGAGGCACTCGGCTCCTCCGTCGACTCGGGAGAAAGTCAGGGATCAGCAGAGATCAATGTTGAGTTCTGGATGGGTGGGGCAGCAGGTGAAGCTCCTGACGGCACACTGGAGAATAAAGCTCCAGGGGGCGGAGCTGAAGCCTCACCTGGTGATAGCAGGCGTCAGGGGGCCGAGCCTTCTGAAAGCCCAGCCCTTAATACAGACTGCCCCGCTCCTCAGAGCTCGGGTACAGACAGCGAGTCACCTGGGCATCAGAGCTCCGCCCCCCGCGGCATGTCATGAGCGTCCAGGTGAACTGATGACTTCACGGCACTAGCTGAAGGCTATGGACCGTCAGCTGATCACTGAGCTGCACTTTACTCCAATTAATCAATTAATTAATTAACTGATCCATCAATTAACCAATGAATGAGCTGATCTGAGGGTAGCCCCGCCCCCACCCGACACTCAGCAGGATGACCTTCTTCGAGGTGTGACCAATAGGTGAGCTGAGATTCTGACCCTTCTGGACACCCACAGCTCTGAACCGGTTCTCCTGAGGGATGATTGAGCCGTCAGGTTCTGGTTCTGACCCGTTCTGTTGGACTGAAACCCAGATGGAACTTTAATTCTACTTTTATTGTGTAGAACAGGAAGATGCTGATTGGCTATTGCTGATTAAGCTCCGCCTCTTTGAGGGCGTGTCTTGTGTTTACGTATTCAGGCTGCATGAGTTCACCTGTTCAGAACCAGAACCTCATCACCTCCATGTTCTGATTGTGACATTGAAGGCGGGGCCTCGTGGTGGGCGGGGCCTGTGTGGTTCTTGATGCCCCTGCTGGTCGACTGGAGTGTTAGGAACCAGTGGAACCAGTGGAACAGGTAATGCCTCCTGCAGACGGATCAGACTCACCTGAAGGTCAAAAATAAAGAGTTGTGGAACCAGCTGGCTTCCTGTGGTCTGTATCTTACCTGGTGACCGGGTCAGAACCGTGACCCAGTTTGAAATGGCTGAATGCTCTAGAAACAGATGACCCGGTTAACCGAGCTGGAACCAGGCAGAACCTGTTTGGATTGGGCCGGGCCTGCTAGGCCAGTCTATTTCTGATTCTGCTGATAGCCCAGAGATGAAAGTTGGTGAAGGTTAGGGGTTATTTAAAAGTTCGGGTTCATTTAAAGGGCCAGCACTGTGATTGTAGAGCAAAATCAGCTTCCTGTTGTAAAAATGCTGCATTACATGTGGCTGAAAGGGTCCATGATGAGTTGAAATAATCGACTCTAATAGGGAAACATTTATTTTGGATGTAAAAACAGTACAGTGATGCTGTTTTCATACATTTTAATAAAATATTGTCGCATGAAAGTCGCCATGTTGTTCGCTGCAGCTGGTGTTTGCTGCTGCTGCTGCTAACTTCGGCTTCATAAATGAAACCATGAATGTTACGGACTGGGTGACCTGTGTTTCCCCATCAGATACCATTCCTGCAGTGACGTGCGGTGAGGTTCATGGCTGGTGAGGCAATCAGATTTACAAATATAGACCTCCAGCATGTTATTGTTTACATACCGAGATTTCACGCACGCAGACAACGCTGGAGCGCATAAACTATTCTTTTACATGCCATGCATATAGCTGCGCTGCCACGGTAAAATAATTCCGTTAATGAAACTCGGACATGTAGGCCCTCTAGTTCTGCTAACAATGTGGACCGGCTGCAGTCAGCAGTCCGATCATTAGAACATTCACACACCTGCTATAAACTTACTGCATCTCTGGCAGTGCTGTTTATATTATATACATGTAGGGATGTAAGTAATTGAGTAATCTATCGATTATTTTTATGATTAATCAGGTAATCAGATAAAAAACATTTTTAATGAAACATTGGTAAATCTAACATAACAGCAGTATTACTATCGCATATCAACATCAGTCCAATTTTTCACATTTGAGTTTCCCTAACAATAACTTTTCTGTAGTTTAGAAAATTAACCTGTAACAATAATAACCCACTTTCAAAGTTAAACCTGAAGAAAAGTGACACAAAAATCAATAATGAAAAAGCAATAAAAATATAAAATTATAAAAATTGTCTATGCTCCAGCTTTCCGTTTATGCATTCATCTTTAGTCAATTTAATAGTTTAACTCTGACCTTGCCCAGACATTTATAGCTTTATGTTCATGTTAGCGAAAGTTTTTGACACCTTCGTTCGTCACACACAGAAACATTTACCAGATACGTGCCGCCACGATGCGCTCCGCTACCCATTTGTTGACACCAGGAGGATATAAAATAAATGTTCCGGTTCATCGTAAAGCTACATTTATGCAAATTATCTAATGCGCAGCGTTCAGTCTATCCGCTCACCTGTATAAATACACCTGCAGCTCTTCCCCGCTGTTCGCTCTGAACCGCCACCAGGCAGCAGAAAAGCTGCTGTCATTTTAGTCATACATGTTGCTGGAGAAGCGTGCGGTACCTACCGTGGCCACCAGGGGGCCCCAAGAGCAATTTATAAAATTTGTTTTTTTTATCAATAAAATTATGATTTCTACATCATTATCAAATATATATTATTGTTAAAACAAATCATTCATAGTGAAATTGTGTGCGTTTGATATTTTAAAGACAGAGAAATTGTTACTATAAGAAAAAAGAATCCTCCCCTACGTGGCCTTGGGGCCCTAAGCGGTTGCTTAATTTGCTTATACCTTGGTCCGGCCCTGAATGTAGGTATTATTAATTTAGTGCTATGATCCACAGCAAATGGAAAAACCGAAGCACAACTCTCAATCACTTCTTTCTCACTCTGTGTTTTGGTCAAGCTACTCAGGTCTACTACTAGTTCTTGACGTCGGGGTGAACACCCTCACTTTTCCTGACTCCCTTTCCAATAAAGGTCTGAGAGCAGCTAGTCCCTTTTTCTGCTTCACTCTGCTGACTGGAACCTTATCCAAACTCCAGCTGCCTCACTGCCAGCTGCTCCCAGGTCAGTAAAGCTCACCTGGACAGGATTTTTTCCCGCTATATTGCAATTTGTGTTTTCCAAGGTGAAACAGGGTAGAATGTAAAACTGTCCCTGATTTTTTTGTGTCTCTGGTATGTTAGGAAACATTTTCTCTCACATCTTGGTGAAAAACTCGATTGATCTTGTTGTGAGACCTGTCTGATCTGAGTTTTTTCCACTAGCACCTCTACAGCTCAGCTGAACTCCACGGTTCAGGTGGTTTTCCACCATAGTTGCGCATCAGCCATGGTGCGCAACTATGGGGTAGTGGCTGGGTCCAACATGTAGTGTGGCACCCAAAGTCTGGAAAATAGTGAGATGTGATATTAACTCAACACAAAAACAAAGGAATCTGTGATAAACTTTCTGCTCAGTATGTGGCTTTTGGTATAATGCAAAAGAAAAGACCCAGGAAAGTCCTCAGGCAGCGAGATACAGGAGAATATGAGCCACTTTAGTGATACAAGCAGTGAATTTAATTTCTGGTCAGTCGTTGCGTTTTCTGCTTCATTCTGCATGCTTGTGTAACATAGTTAAAATGGTTCAGGTTAAATCCTGCTAAAATGCACCATCTGCTGGTTTAGCGGAGTATTACATTCACCCTAGAAAGAGCAGGGTATTATGGGTAATCCTCAGAGCGACGAGGATCACTGTCGAGGTAACGTGTCTCTGCAATGTGATAAAGAAATATTATATATAAAATATGTTTATGTTTTTTTTTTTTTGCATATTATTGAAATATGTTTTATGTAGGTCACACTGTTTTGCTCTTATATTGTTTTTGTTGCGTTTTAGAAATGTTTAGTTCGTGAGAAAGTGTGGCGGGAATTTCCCACATATTAACATTATGGCTGCTCCTTGCAGGAGCCTGTTTTATGCTAGAGACTGACTTTACCTCGATGTCCATGTGTGAAATACAGGTATGTTTTACTAAATCTTGTAGCAGATGGTTAATATAAGGCTGAGTTTTATTTTAACAGTTTTATATGAAGATAGGTTCATTTGTGTTTTTGGTTTTTCAAGATACAAGTTTATATAAACTAAAATATAAAAATGGCATACAGTAAATAAAATGTCAGCATTTTATTTTATTTATCAGAGCATTTTAGTTAATTGCTTTACTTTCTTTAAAAAATGACACTCGCTGGTTGTTCCTTTAGTGTAAACTAAATCCACTATGCGATCACTGTAATTTTAAATGATTTTATTTTAATTACTGTATTATGGGTAAACCTCCGAGCCACGAGGATCACTGTTGAGGAGTGTGTTTTATGCTAGAGACTGACTTTACCTCGATGCCCATGTGTGAAATACAGATGGAGAATTAAAGAAAACAACTGATGCCAGCTTGAGCTCCTGTCATTCATTGCCACACTGAGAGAAGCCACCAGATCCACATAGGTCACACTTGGAACCCAAGAGAAGTAGGTTCTGAAAAAGAAGCTGGTACCAAGAAGCCATTGATTGAGGGAAACCTGTATAAACGAGTAGAGTCAGCACTAGGAGAGATGGGCTATTATCTAATCTCTTACATCTCATTAATTTGTTTTGACCAATAATCAAGAAATCTTTCTACTTGCAGAGAAAGGTAAAAACTCACTGTTTGTGGCTCATGACACTGGGGACTACATGGACTTCATCACACCTGGCCAGGTGACAGTCATGTAATCATTAACATCTGTGGTTTCTCGTGCTTTGATTTGGTCACATCAGCAGGACCCAGTCAAGACATTGTTGGCTTTGTACTGCTATTTTTTCAGCCCTATAACTTCTCCGCCTTCGTGGTGCTGCTGCCTGCCTCTCTCAGGTAAACTGCCCCTTCCATGGATCCCACCCAGGAAAACATGTTCAATATTGGTTGAACTAGTAGTTATGGCTAATGATTATTTGTGTATCATATGATTTGGAAGCATTTATTGGGTGAAGGTTGGATGATTGGTTGGATGGTGGGACGTGTTAAAAGTCCGTCTGTTTGTTTAGAAGTACATTACCCAGGATGCATCTGTTCATTTTGTGGTTCCGTTTCACATAGCTGAGAGGGTTGTTTTTCTGTGCTTCTGTGTGGCTCAGTGGCATGGAAGTGGCATCTGCGGACATCCACCATCAATCCTCTGGTCTCATGTATGAAACGTGTGCGTTTTCATGAGGTAAGTGTGCAGTTTCATGTCTTATATTTGTGTTTGTGTTGGTTGTTGGCCCGGGAGGTGAGGACGTCCTCGTGTTTCTCTGGCTGCCAACAATGCAGGTGTAACCCAGGATTTAAAAAACACAAGTAAAACACAATATATGTTGATTTAATGTCTTCTTTTACAATAAGAGTTAAAAAGTATCCATTGATCTTCCGCTTATCCGGGGTCGGGTCATGGGGTAGCAGCTTCAGAAGGGAGGCCCAGACTTCCCTCTCCAGTCTCTTCTTCCAGCTCCTCCGGAGGAATCCCAAGGCGTTCCCAGGCCAGCAGAGAGACATTGTCCCTCCAGCGTGTCCTGGGTCTTCCCCGGGGTCTCCTCCCGGTGGGACATGCCCGGAACACTTCACCAGGGAGGCGTCCAGGAGGCATCCTGACCAGATGCCCGAGCCACCTCAACTGGCCCCTCTCGACATGGAGGAGCAGCGGCTCTACTCTGAGTCCCTCCCAGATGACTGAGCTTCTCTCTCTAAGGGAGAGCCCAGACACTCTGCGGAGAAAACCCATTTCGGTGCGGTGGTCCCCAACCTTTTTATTACCACGGACCGGTCAAGACTTGGCAATTTTGCTGCGGCCCAGAGGGAGGAGGAGGGAGACCGTCAGATAATGCTTCTGCATTTTGCCGTTCCAACTAAAGCCCTTTTTATGCCCTGATTTTTACTTTACGATAATCTTACAATGTCTTGCAGTGTGAGGTGTGTTACTTGGTGGTGTTTTTGAATATGTCCAATCTGTGGCTCTTTGGTAGAGTAGTCTTCTTGCATTTGGAAGGTTGTAGGTTCGATTCCAGTTTCCTCCTGCCACATGTTGATGTTCCTCTGGGCAAAGCACTTAATCCCAAACTGCCTACCGTATCGGTGTATACATAGAACGGACATATTTAATTATTTCTTGCGTGGCCCAGTACCAATTGGTCCACGTGGACTGGTACCGTGGGCCCATGGTGGCACAACTGGCGTAAAGTTGTGCTGTAGCTTTAAAAAAAAATTCAGGTTTGAGTGTCTGAGTCCTTCCTGCTAAGTCAGAGTTAGCTTTCCGATAGCGTTGAATTCACTCCATGAGAGACTGGCATGTTCGACTAATGATTCCAAATTGGTGCCTCAGTTAAACTTAAAGAAATCATCTCATTAGTAATTTTGTTGACATTAAATTATTGATCCTAATTATTAATAATCACACAAGCCAAAAATTGGTGCGATGCCTGATTCCTAACAATAGTTTGTTCTGCAGGTTATTTGACCAATTGACTAGACTAGAAAACTTAATGTCTCAGTAAAACCTGCAACGTTTATGGTGGCAGTCTTCTCCTGATGTTTGGGAACATCTGCCAGGTAATCAGGATAAGTCAGCCAGGTAGGCAAATCAGTGGAAGATAAAAGCCACCAAAATCAAATGTAGATTTTATTGAAACTAAAAGATAGAACAATAAAAATCTGACCTGTAGTAACAAATGTTTGCATATTTAAACATTTATCAACCAAATCTAAAAAGAATTTCAATGCCGAGTTCTTCAGGGCCGATGCCTCGACTCTTCCAGTTCATTCTGCCTGAAATGGTTGGTTCTCATTTACACAAAGGTTCCTACAACAACAGCTTCACACCAGGTCTGAAAAAAGAAAAAATATTCATAAAATCCTAAATTCAACGCAATGGGTATGTCAACAGGTGGGGTGGACCACCAGAGGGCGCCACTGAGGAATGTCATGATGGAGGCTGCGTTCACGTTTGTTCTGGTTTTAAAAATAAAATCTGTTGTCTCTCAGTCCGAATGTCTGTCCACAGGAAGTCAAGCAAAGGCATCACCTCCGCTGATTGGACAGCCTGCTGCGGAGGGGCGGGACTTTGGATAGCACCCTGTGAGGGGGGGCTGTCATGGTCATCACACTCTTCCTGTTTGGAGATAGACTTGTTGCCATGGTGATGGCAGGTAAGGTGGGGGACGGGATCCCTGTAGAAGTCACCAAAACTGGAGGTGGGCTGGTGGTTGCCATAGAAACAGGCTTGGCTAGGGAGGTCTGGATGTCCGCCCGGCGAGCCAACGCAGCCCTCAGCTTCTCCCGCATCTGATCAATCTGCTGCTGCAGCGCCGCCAATTCTGCAGGAAGGGGCGTGGCCACCACCGGAAGGGGCGTAGCCGTATCGGGAACGGGCGGGGTTGCATCAGGAAGGGGTTGGGATATTATTGGAATGGGAGGAGTAACACCAGGAAGGGGCGGGGCATTGGTCCTCACAGAGGAAGAGGAGGGCAGTGAGAGCACCAGACTGGCCAATGAAGCTGCCGGTCCCCCATTCTCACATAGCCGGCTGCTTGGCCCCGCCCCTGGTTTCATGGGTCCCGCCCTGTCACCCTTAGCCCCGCCCCCCTTCGCCTCTGAGACCGCCAGGCGGGCCAGCAGGCGCCGTGTGTTCAGGGTCTCCAGACTGAAGTGAACTCGCTTGAAGTCTCGAGCATCTGCAGCAGCTGGAGTTTCCTTCCTGGACTCGTCGTCCCACCTGGCAGCGGGTACTGAGGGTCCCGGGGGTACCCAGGGACTCGCGGGGCCCTGCCCTGCCTGGGTCTTCTCCAGGTTACAGCTAAACAGAAACAGGCAGATTTTATTCTCTTCATTTACTGATCTATAACATTTTCTGCTCAGTTCAGATTAAAACTGACACAAAAACATGGAGATAAAGTAAAAAGAACAACAAAAAAATGAAACTAAATACAAACTAAAATATAAATATAAAGTTCAACCAAATAAGAAAGTCAAAAATATAAAGTCAGTTATTAGTATAAAAGGACAAAATATATTAATATAGGTTCCAAAGATATGTGTTTGTTAAGCAGGCTTAAAAGTATGCAGATAAATTTTAAAATTCTTAAAAATGTTTATGATTTTATTCTGGGTCCCATCAGAGCCAGAACCTTTTCTCCCTCTCGGCCCGCTGCCTCTTCACATCGTCGTACGTCAGATTCAACGCTCGGTGGATCTTCTGTGGGAAAGAAATCAGGAACTCAGTTCTCCGTTCAAGGAACATGAAGTTCTTCTCTGAGGTGACATCATGACTCACCTGGGACGTGTGCAGCCAGTACTTCAGGTTCTGCCGGCGCCATGCGGCAGGATGAGTTGGTAAAACCCGTGTTCACCTGCGAGGGTCAGCAGAGCTCCGCCCACTCCGACGCACAGCAACACGAAGAGTCCAGAGAAGTGACTGATGCCCATCTGCAGAGTCTGACACAGACAGCAGTTTCCCAGTCAGCCTGCAGGGGGCGGTGTCAAGTCGGTAACCCCTAACCCTCACCATGCAGTAGGACACTGAACGCACCATGCATGAGGGTCAACAAACGTGTTGATCCCTACACAGGTAAACAAAAATCTGTTTATTTGGATCCCCATTAGCTGTCTCCATGACAACAGCTACTCTTCCTTATAGATAAATAGATACTTTATTCATCCTCAGGGAAATTGTAGTTCAGTCTCCCACACAGCACCAATACATCAAATACTCAAACAATTAACCCTAACCCTGCTCAGACTGACCTCGGTCACGGCGAACACTCGGTTCCCACAGGGAACCACCTTGTACCACTTGTCGTGCAGCAGGTCCATGTAGCCGTCGGACTTGTACCTGCTGATGAACTCGGACAGGTTGGAGCTCAGCGGAGAGTTCTGGGGGAGTCCGATGCCATAACCTGTCGGAGACAGACGGAAACGTTTGTTTCCATGGTTATTTTGAGACTTTGAATGAACTGATTACAGAACATGAATTGAAGAAACAGATTCTTCAGTTCGTTTTCTTGGTTCATTTAAGGTTGAAAATGAATGTGAAGGTAAACTTGAAATTCAATCGATATCTACATCTTTTCCACCTGCCTCAATTATCTATTCATCACTACCAATTAAACTTCCCTCTGTTATTACAAATCCTATAGTGCTCTCTACACTTAAGATCTGGTCACAATTTAGGTCCCATTTTAAATTTATGTCTCCCTCTAATAAAATGCCGTTTCCAAATTAGACATTGTGTTTCTTCGTTGTTCCCAAATTTTCCAACTCTTCCTGTTGACCCACTATGGGTCGACCTACTAGTTTTGAAACCCAATCTGAAATCACCATTTCTAATATATATGGAAAGCTTATGGGAATTGATCCCGACTCATCGGGTAAATCCAGAACTCTTTGGGAACGTGAATTGGGTGTTGAACTGTCTGATTCATGGTGGGATAAAGTTATTCTCAGTATACGCCAAAGCACTCCATGTGCCAGGTTACAGCTTGTACAGTTTAAAGTGATAAACAGAGTCCACTTCTCAAAATCCCGTCTTTCTAAAGTTTTTCCTTCGATTTTGGACCAGTGTGACCGGTGCCGGACCTCTCCCTGCAACTTAAGTCGTATGTTTTTCTTTTGCCCGAGTTTACAAAAATGTTGGGACTGTGTCTTTTCCACACTCTCAGGGGTTTTTGGAATCCAGAATTAATCTGTCGTCCTGCAGGGGGAGCTCTAGGCTTTCTGTTCTCTGCTTGCCAGACGCTGCATTTTACTCTGCTGGAAATCTCCTATACCTCCATCTACTTCTCAATGGCTTAATACTGTTAGATCAGGTTTAAGGATAGAAAAGATTCTATTAACAGTAAAAGGTAATTCAGCAAAATTTACTCAAAAGTGGGCACCTCTTATGACATTCATAAAATCTCTGCCTTTAAAATGTATAGATTGATGTGACTGACCCATCGTGTCGTGACTTAAATTTACAGAATAATTTAGTGAAATGTTGTTGCCTCTTAGCTTCTCAATGCCGTCCAAACCTCCCTCCAAGCCACCCCTATTTTTTATTTATTATTTATTTTAATTAATTTATTTATTTTTTGGTTGTTAATGTATTCTTTTTTTATGTAATTATACTTATTTGGTCTCGTTTTTGTTATGTCAATACAGGGAATTATGTTCGCTACGGGGAAAGGGAAGGGAAGAGGAAAAGAAGGGGGAAAGGAGAGAAGGAAGAAGGAAGGGAAAAAAAACTAAAAAAGAAAACAAAAAATTATGTAAGCTTTGTAAAACGTATGTAATATCAATATATGTATGATCTCCTGATGAACAAATAAAAGATGCGCAGCAAAAAAAAAAGAAAATGAATGTGAAGACAGCAACTTGGCAAAGATAAAATTCCATAACATAAATGAAAAAAAAAAAACAACTTGTTGGACGTGAGTTCTGGACTGCGTGTGGACAGCTCCTGTCCTCCACTGTCCTGTGCCTCTGTTTCAAGACAACGTGTCCAAAACTCTGTCCATTAGCAGGAGAACCTGCCTGGACACTGAGGAGGACATTCAGTCAATTGACTGAGGCATTATGGACAAGAGACACACCTAGAAACCGGAGGATTGTCTCCCACAGAGACAGGACCAGGAAACTGAGACACTGACCTTCGATGGCAAAGGGTTTCCCAACTGTTGCCAGTTTACACTCGGCATCAATGGAAACTTCGTAGTCCAGCAGGGCCTTGTCCATGATGAAGGCATCGAGCTGAGGAGGATCTGTCCTTCAGGACAGATGGACACGGTTAGTCCAGGTTACCATGGAGACTGATCATTAGAAGTTTGTTTGAGCACCAGAAGCAGACAGAGGAGGTTCCAGATCTATCAGAACCAGAGTGGAACTTCCTGTTGGACTCTGCATTCTTACTTTAGGGTGGCGACTCCTTCAGGCGTTGTCGGTTCGTTGAAGCGCCGCATGTACTCGTGCATTTCTGGGAAGCTCTTCTTCATGTAATCTTCAGCGCTGCTCTCTCTCACCGTCCCAAAGCGGAAGCCCTGCGATGGATGGTGCAGCTGGACACACCAATGAAGAAGAAATCTGCTGTTTAAAGTCTGCTGACTTTGAATCAACGTTTAGGGAATTTTGAGTTACACAACGTACCAGGGGGAGGAAAAACATTAAGAAACAACCAGAACCAGAGTACCTGGAGAGAACCCGTACATCCACAGGGAGAACATGCAGATGGACCGAAGCGCTGATTCTAACCCAAGACCTTCTTCCTGCTAGGCAACATGTGCTAGCTTCAAAACAGTTAGCTGGACTTTCTCTCGTTTCCTGAAGATATTTCACTTTTTGGATGAGAGGCTGAAATAACTTCTTCTCTTCCCTAGTCCAGTTGACCTCTTGAGATTGTGATGTCATGGATGACTGAGAATCTACAACCTCGCCCAGAAACTTATTCCTAAACCATCAGATCTAGAAACATCTGGTCTGATGTTTATAGATCTGTCATCCAGACAGATTTTATCTATTCCAGTTGATCCAAGTTATCAATAAAATTCAGTTAATGATTTAAATGAGCATAAAAGCTTTTTGTGAAAGTAAACCGAGCAGAGAACTGAGTCGTTGACCTGCAGCGTTCACTCCTAATGGACCAGAAGGGGGCGACAGCAGACAATCACTAGCTTTGTGTCATTGATTGCAGCAATCCTGCTGGTTAGATGTTCTCATGTCGCCCCCCTTCTAGGCCATTTAATTACAATACAGTTTCATTCATAACTTCCCTTAGACCAGTGTTTCTCAATTCCGGTCCTCAGGCCCCCCGCCCTGCATGTTGTAGGTGTTTCCCTTCTGCCACACACCTGGATTGAATCTATGGGTGATTATCAGGCTCCTGCAGCCCTTGATGGTCATTTCAATCATTTGAATCAGCTGCTCTGGAGTAGAGGTACATCTAAAACATGCAGAGCAGGGCTGAGGACTGGAATTGAGAAGCTCTGCCTTAGATGAAGGAGCCTGATGTCTAACGGATCTTCCTCCCATTCTACTGCTAGAACCAGCAGCCTGGTACTGAAGGGTTCTGTGAGGAACATCAGGTCTCTAATGGAGCAGAAAGCTTTTAGCTGTCAACTGTGAAGTTCCCGATAGTAAAGAGTTACAGTAGTCAAGACCAGAAGTAACAAATGCATGGATCATCACTCCAGGACAGGATGTTTCTAATTTTGACATTATTCCTAAGGAATGCCGTGAGTCACTACTTCTCTAAGAGTCAGTGTGAAGCAGATTCTGTTTCTCTCTCAGGTCTGTTTCTACCAAAGTCTGATGAAGACGGAAATTCTCCAAACGTGGGAAGGTTTGAGGAGACAGAAAATGTTGAGCTGCAGAGCTTCAGCCTCTGTACATTAAAAGATAAAAGCTCATCTCACACAGATGGACGTCCAATTAAAGCCCTTTGAGCTCCCAGCAGCGCCGGCTGCACAAACACCCAGCAGTGTGTTTCATGCTTCAGTCAGCTGCAGAATTAAAAAGTAATTAGAGCAGAGCAGGTGATCCACAGAGCAAACTGAATCTGCTGTTGTTCCACTGAACAGATAACAAGTCTGCAGATCTGATTGAAATGATCAGATCAGCCTCCTGATCAAACACTGAGTGGTAATCAGTCCAGTCCAGTCCTTCTGCTGGTTCTGATTCTTCCCTGCACCTTTCCTCTGGTCCAGACTCACTGCAGCATGAAGCTGCTCTCTCACCTTGGCATCGTGGATCCCAGAGACCTCCTCAAAGGTCTTCTCCCCCACCATGACGGCTGCCAGGTTGGCGGTGTAGCTGGATAGCACCAGTAGGCAGAAGATGGCCCACAGGTTCATCAGGAAGCGGCCGGTCCAGCACTTTGGCGTCTTGGACGACACCGTTCGCCCAAACAAGATGGCGTAGCACAGATTCAGAGCCGAGGAGTAGGAGAACACCCTGACCCTGTTGCGACCGTGAGGCGTCATCCCAAACGGACTCTTCCACTCGTACAGGGTGAGGAAGAGCGCGGTGATGTGGAGTGCCAGGAAGATGCCCACCCACATGGACCAGTGCAGGGGCCACATGAAGGCTCCGATAGGGGCCGCCGTGTCCTTGCTCCGCACCAGGATGCCCAGGCTTGTGGAGAAGAAGGGCGAGGTGAAGTCGATGACACGGCTGCGGGCGGAGTTGATGCTGAAGGAGGTGACGGCCATGTCGGCCAGGCCGCTCAGCAGGTCGCCCACCAGCCCCGTCCAGCGGCCGCCCTTCCACGCTCCGTACTTTCCATCTCCGACGATGTAGAGGTCAAAGTGGAAGCCCAGGTCCTCAGCCAGTTTCTCCAGCAGGTCGATGCAGTAACCATAGCAACACTTCCTGTACTCCAGAGGCAGTGAGCTGCCGTTCCCGGCCGCCACCTCCCAGAAGTAGCGCTCCAGAGTCTCTGAGCTGTTGGTGCCGGCGTCCAGGCAGAACTGGCCGGCGGGGCAGCTGCTATCGTCGTCCACGTCCCGCGTGAACACAAAGGGATGCTCCACCAGGGTCACCACCCGGACCCGGGTCCCCGCCACAGGCGTCCCGGGCCTCCAGCGGCCCCCCCTACGTCCGCCCGACCCCTCGGCCCGGCGCCGGGGTTTGGGCCCCCGCCACACCTCCTGGTCCTCCACCTGTAGCTGGCCATCCTCCCAGCTGCCCACCGTCACCCAGGCCGGCTGACCCAGCGCGTCACGCCGCAGGCTCCAGATGTGGAACCGCTGCGAGGTCAGAACCAGAGAGCGCTTCTGGTCAACGCCAACCAGACCCGTTAGTCCAGAGAAGGAGGTGTTGGCCAGGAACCTGCAGGAGGAGAAAAACAGCTGAGAAATCCTGCAAACTCAGACCAGCAGCCAGGAAAGACCCAGCCACCACCCCTTCCTTTTAAAAGCAGATTAAATCAGTTTGTTAGCATATCAGGGTATGTTATTAATAATATTATTAATGCTGCTGAATGCCTCGGGGTAACACACTCTGCAGAACACTCTGAACTCTACTTCCTGACATTTTGTTGGCATTAACAGAGTCATTAAGGATATGAGGCCCTCCAGAGTGAAGCATGTAAAAATACCTCTGGCTGGAGAAACAATAATCTCTTTACATTTTCATGAGCTTCAATTGTTTCACAGCAACGTCTGATAGAATTTTAAAAACAAACTGATTCTTCCTCCTGATCCAGTTTTCAACCACAGCATCAAGCTCCGATCATTATTCACATTAATCACTCCTCCTGACCAGCAGGGGGCAACAGTGATAAGGAAAAACTCTGCTTTAGCAGGAAGGAACCTCCAGCAGAACCAGAACCAGGCTCAGTACCAACAAAGCAAACAGGAAATAAACCAAGTCTTAACTTCTGTTTTCAAACTTTATATGAATTAAACATTTGAATCAGTCCACTGCTCTGTGCTAGAAAACCAAGTCAGATTTTATCAGCTGAATCAGATGTTTTCTTTAAAACTTCGTGCTGCAGCCAACCTTGCATCCCTATTTCAGTGGTTGCCATGGCAAATCGGAATCAGGCTCCATTGATGATGACTTTTCACTTCAGAATTAAACATCCCAACAAAAATATCATATATTAATAAGAACGGGCCAAAAGAGCAATGTTTTGCAAAATAACAATTTCAATTTCAAAGAGAATAGAAATAAAAGCAGCTTTGAGGCGCCTAATCTAAAAGATTTCACTTTTAAATTTATGTTGTTCATTCCAACGTTGAACACTTACAGAAAACGACACACAAAAAAGAAAGAAAAATAAACAAATCCATCAACAGCCAAAACATTTTCTGTTAGCTTCTAAAGCTAAAACTCCATTCTATGCTAAGCAAACGGCGTTAGCCTAACGGTAATCTGTGGAGCCCCAACGGAGCATCTCAGTGTCTGAAATCTTGATTTTCATTTGGTTAATGAAGCCTGACATTAAAGGAATCCACAACTAGTCATAAAGATACATTATTTGGGAAATATTTATTTTAGATGTAAAAAAACAACAATACAGTCATAATACTGCAGGTTATTTAGTATTTATAAATTTTAATAAAATATTGCCACAGAACATCGCCATGTTGTTCACGCTGCAAAGCATTCTGGGTAAAAGACGTGTAATGGTCCAACTGCCTGGCTCCTCCAGCTACAACAGTGATGAGTAACGTTATTAAAACTTTTTAATTTGAACCGAAGTGCATTGAAACCGATCAGAACTAGAAATAACAAGAGGTGAAGATGAGGAGCAAACAGGAAGAGGAAGAGTTGGCCGTAGGAGCTGCTGCTGCCTTCAGGTTCACAATGAAACAATGAATGAGACTCACCTGGTCGGACTGTGTGGTCCGGGAAGTACGATAGCTCTGTCCGGTTCGGCATCATCAGCTGTTCTGTAGAGTCTGGTGTGGTGATAACAGCCACACCGAACTTTACCACCGACACCCGACCTCCATGGGTCTGACCGTGGTGATGTCAGTACCCTGTTAGTATCTCAAAGGACGTCCAGCTCTGCCTTTCTCAGCGGCAGCACGACATTTATTTATAGCACGTTAAAGTAACGATCACCTGCAGGGCCGGCCTGAGGCAGAAGCAAACTAAGCAGCCGCTTAGGGCCCTAAAAAACATACAATTTCACTATGAATGATTTGTTTTAACAATAATATATATTTGATAATGCATGTAGAAATCATAATTTTATTGATAAAAAGAAAAAATTAATAAATTGCTCTTGGGGCCCCTGGTGGCCGCGGTAGGTACCGCACGCTTCTCCAGCAACATGAGCTGCTGTGCAGAGCATCTAAAGGTCCAAAGCTCCGGTCAGAAGTAATAGGAAAATTCCAACATATTTAGGCCAACATGTTCCACTAGTCCTGGATCCTTTTAAATGTTGCATCTAATGTTCTGATTCCAGCTTTTGAGATTATTACAAAACAGTAATAATAAAATAAGTAAACGTTCTCCAGATGCTCTGCGAGGTTCTGTGTCGACTCCAGAAGATCAAACCCTGTCAGCTGGAAGTGGCCCTGTTGTGATCTGTTTTTCTCTGTGTGTTTACTTTGAGTTGTTCTGTCTCCCCTTGATTGTTTCCCAGGTGTGTCTCATTTCTGTGATTACCCTCCGTGTATTTAACCCCACCTGTGTCCTTTGTTTCTCGTCCGGTCCTCGTCTAAACTGCGTTTACGTCTGTGTCACGTCTGTGGAGCTGGTCTCTTCGTCCTTCGTATCACCAGTTTCTACAGGTGTTGAGCCTTTGCTTCTGCTCAGCCCTGCTGCCTGGTAGTTTGGACTGTTTTGGATCTTTGGATATTTCTCACCATTAAATGGTCATTTCATTTATACCTTGGTTCTGCTGCGTCCTGCCTGCCTCACCACCACACCACCAATTCATGACAGGCACTTTCTATAAACGATTCAAATTTTTCTGAGTAAAAATCCTTGTTTTCATTTTATGGGATGAAGAAAAAGTTTTTTTGGTGAAAATTGATTTTTTAATTTTTTTAAGGAAAACAAATACAAAAATTAATTGATAGATGAACAAAAAAAAAAGTTTGGATGATGAGTTCACAGAGAAATTGGATTTATTAGGAAACCCAGCCGGGTCCAACTGGTCTAACCGTGACCTCTGACCCTTGACAGACGGTGTCTCACCTGGACAGGTACCACCCTGCTGTTGGTGCCTCTGGTGTGTCGTGGCAGCTCACCGTGTTCTGGACCAGAGCCAGGTCTGGTCTTACCACGGTCGCCGCGGCGACAGCTCTGGTGATGAGCTGCAGGGCGTCTCTGATGTAGAAGTCGAGCGGCTTCCTGTCCACCTCTCCGTAGGCCAGCAGGCCGAGCGGCAGGCCGAAGGTGTGGAGCACGTCGGGACTGAGTGGCTGGCCCAGAACCCAGTGGACCAGGGGTAGGGTCAGCCCGAGGTCCTGGGCGCTGCGCAGCACCGCCGCTGCACTCGGGTCTGCTCCAAGCCGCAGGCGGAGGCTGGTTCCGTCTGAAATGTCGGGACAGGAAGTCGTGGATCTGAGTGTCGTCATGGGCCGACTGGGTCAGGTTCAGCAGCGCCTGCAGGTGCCAGGTGACTGATCCGTCCCAAGGACCAGAGGTCTGCGAGTCCAGGAACCGCAGGAGGCCACCCGCCTCCCAGCCTCGGCACAGAACCACAGTCCCTTCCTCCAACGGACCGCGAGAACCGCCAGCAACAGATCAGACAGCACAGATTCTGGAAACCCTGTCACCATCTGCAGGTGGAACCGGTTCTGTGGAGACCAGACGCATCAGGAGAACCAAGTTAGAACTTGACGGGCCTCATTGGATCTGGAAATAGGTCAGTAAAACGTTTATATCCACAAAACTGTTTCTGATGTTCTGTTCAGATCTGGACCAATCCTGGACACTGAGACCCAAACTGGGCAGATTAATCTGAGAACACAGTGAAACCAAAACCATTCAAAGTTCCACCAGCTAATAAAGATGGCAGCACCTGGTGATGTCATTGAGTCACCTGCTTCCTGCTGACTCCACCCCTAAGCTGCAGGTGATTGTTCTTCAACAACCAGAACCAGCGGTCCTAACAAGTCCACTGGTTCTACATCACGCACCAACCAAGTGAGTTTGCAGATTTCTGCAGGCAGGAGCTCTGGAGATGGAGGAACCTCAGCACAGGTCTAGGATCTGACCTTTCCTGACCCCAAACATTGTGAAGTGGAAAATGAGGCTGTTGAAGTCCTGACCAGCAGCCAGGGATCGGACTGGTATGATGCAGTCAGCTCTGACACCGAAAGACTGGACCAAGTAATGTTCTGGTGAAACTTCAGCAGAACTTGGAGGAAACCTCCAGGTGACCCAGACTGTCGGACTCAGTGAAGAGTGAAGAGTCTGGAGGCGGGCGTTGGTAGAGATCAGGGGCATCATTTATAGAGCGCATGTACACACAGAAAATGTGCGGTGTCATATTTTATGCACAAATTAGGAAGTACAAAAATGAAAGTTATAAATATACGCAAACTTTCTACCTGATGTGAAAGAGTTTTTCTGTTGACAGTAGCAAACTACAAAGGTAAAAGTATCCATCCTTTATCTTTTGTTCTTACACCAGAATTGTTTTCCATTCAGATTAGACCATCGGCCTGTCAGAGCTCGGCATTATGGGATACTTTTGGTTCTGCAATGTTCCAAGAACAGCCAACACGTGGTTTATGATCCTAACAGAGCCATGATCTCCACTCCAGAAAGTTCCTGATGTCTGATCCGGAGCGCCAGAACCCACCATACTCACTCCATTTCTCTTCACCAGAACCAAACCCAGAAGAACACAAAACTTCGGCTTAGAATGAATGAAGGCTTGTACGGGACAATGTTTGGTTTGGTTCTGTTTCATGGATCCAGGCAAATAATGGTAGTAGGTTCTGATCACAGGAACCTTTAAAGGCTCGTGGTTCTGACAGAACCTAACAGAACCTGGGTTCAACAACTGCACATTCCAACCCAAGCCCGACCTGAACTCCAACAGGACCGGATCTGACCCATCATGTGACATAGGAAACATCACACATCTGCCTGTCTCTGTTGCCATGGCGACGTAGGACAGATCTACCATCACTGTGACAACGTTCTGACAGATGGATGTCAAACTGTACCTCCTACTCCTCTTCCTCTTTCTCAGATTTTTTCCTTTGACCTGAATAAACTCAGAGTTCAGAGAAGCTGATCAGACCGTCTTTGTGATGTCACTTCCTGTCTGTGTCTGTAGGACTTGATTTGACTAAAACCCAAACCGATTGGTGCGTAATGGAAACTGGACACATTCACAGCCGGGATTCCATCCCTAGTCTGACTAATACCAGAACTGTTCTGAGTCTGGCCCACATTCAACCCAAACACTTCAGAACCATGAAAACACCAAACCCGTCTGGAAATCCTCCAGGAAAACAGCCTACAGACGTTGGACCCACAGATGTTACTTTCAGTATACTTCTGAGTGTCCTTTCTAAAATGAAAAGTAAGCTTTTAGTTTTAGTTCAAGTGAATACAGAATACATGGAAACACATTTTAAATACACTTCAAATGATACTTTTATCAACTCAAAGTTAAATTTTAATCCCAAGAAAGTACAGCATACTGCTAGTAAATGTACACTTGGGGAAATGCACTACAGTACACTGACGTATACTTTAGGGAATGCTTTCTTTTTGAGAGACTCCAGGAACAGTTTCGTCTTGTTGCGTCAGAGACGATTCCTCAGACAACCGGAGAGAACCGCTTGTTTTTCCTGCTGCAGCTCCATGATGATGACAGTTAAAGTGTTAAAGCAACAGTAACTATGGTAACAGCAGTTTTCATGGACCAGGTGAGTTCAGGTGAAATCAGGAGCAAATGGATCTGAAGATGAAATTCGCTTTGTTATTCAGACTTTCTGTAGGAATCAGATTCTGCTGCTTCGCTTCAGCGAAACTCTGAAGCTTTCACACGTTTCATCTGCTGCTGACGTCTGAGAGCCTGCAGGCAGCACAGCGCACGCGGTGGGCGCACGCTCACCGCGCACGCTCACCGCGCACGCTCACCGCGCACGCTCACCGCGCACGCTCACCGCGCACGCTCACTCTGTGTGAACTATAATCTCCAAATGACGCAGAATGGGACTGAATTTATTACAAACTGTATCATCACAGCCCTCTGAGTGAATGAGGGTGTGTGTGTGTGTATGTGTGTGTGTGTGTGTGTGTTTACTAATCTGTCTCCAGCTGGTCTGGGATCAGTCTGATCAGCTGTATTTTCAGCTGAGGTCTCGGCTCTTATGAACTTGTTAAGATTGCTAACAAGATTTGGACCCGGTTCCGTCTGGGTCAGAGTTCTGGTTTCCTTCCAAAGGTCCAAAGCGGCTCAAATAAAGTCTGAGGAGAAACTTCTGATTCAGTGGGGTTCAGCTCGGTTCTGCTCACTGAAACCACAGAACCAAGCCAACTGGAGGTTCTGGTACCGTCGGGTCCAGATGGCTCAGCTGGAGGTTCTGAGGCTCAGAAAGAGAGCAGAGAGCCAATTGGAGCCTGTTTCAATAAAATGGGTCGGAACCGCCACCACTGGTCTTCTGGATAGTTTGGTACCAGAGTTTTGGTTCTGACCCGCTGAGCTCCACTCTGACAGAGGCCAAACCAGAGAACACAGTCTCATCCCACCAGTACCGACTGAAGGATTGAACTGGACCCTCTCAGGTGAGGTCAGAACTTTTCTTTATTTATTGGCTCAATCTGAACTATTATTATTATTATTATTATTATTGCTGTTGTTGTTATTATTAATGTGTGTCATCTTCCGGACCCGGCTCTGACCCGGTTCTGGTTCTGCTGTGCGCTGATGGAGGAACATCTGAGGAATCCTGCGGGGATTTAATGAGATTGTTCCGGAATGGAAATGAAAATCCCTGCAGAGTTAATCCCATCACCACGCTCAGGCTTTTATTCTGAAAAACCATAGGAAGTGATTCTCCTCCATCATTTAACTGGTTCCACGTGAAAAAGTATTCACACCCTAAGCCCTGTCTCTATCATCCTGTAGATGACCTTTGACCCTCTCTGAACTGGGAGAACAACCTACTTAAGGTCAGGCTGCAACATCTCAGTAGGATTTAAATCAAGATTTTGACTAGGCCACTCCTAAAACTGGTTTTTCATTTTCCCAGCCAGTCAGAGGAGGATCTGCTGCTGGGTTTCCATCTCCTCCAAAACCCAGCCGAGCTCCGGGTCCATAACTGATGGTTCTGCTAACTGACGGGTTCTGAGGCAGTCAGTTACTGTTCCAGTAGGACAGGGTTCTGCCTGTACTGGTTCCAGTCCAACATAAAGAACTGGAATTTCTTTGTTTCAATAGGAATCCTCTCATGGAAGAGGTCAGAGGTCACAAGGCTCCATCCTAGGACACCTCTGATTCAATATCTACATGCAGATGCCGGCCCAAGGCATAAGCAAGCTAAGCGGCCACTTAGGGCGGCTGGGCCCCTTTTTTTAACAATAATATATTTGATAATGTATGTAGAAATCTTTGTTATATTAGAGAAAAAGGAAAACATTAAAATAAATTGCTCTTAGAGCTCCCTGGTGGCCGCAGTTGGTACTGCACGGCACAGTAATATGATCTGCTGAGCTCAGGTGGAAGAAAAGTTATCGAAACAATGTCAGAAAAAAACTTCAGGAAGAGAGAAAAGAATAAAAAGAAGTCTAAATAAAGGTTTGTTTCAATACACAGGTGAAACTTCCTGAAGGACGGCTGGGTCCCACCAACAGACTGGACCTACAGACAACCAGTTCCACCCTGGTTTTAAAGTGTTGGTAATGTTTATTACTAATAGAAACGTAGCTTGGTAGCGACATGAACGGTCCAGTTCAACAGCCAAACATTTAAGCTACAATGTTCTTTAACGAGTTTTAACTTTAAATGAGTCGATTCTCCAGGTTGGTCCGAAATGTTTCTGAAATGTTTCTGAGGTTGTTTTGGCTTCACAACAGCGTGTTTGATAAGGTTTGAGAACAATAATTAAAACTTCTCGATGTTTGACTTTGCAAAATGTTTTCACATCAGGCTAACCCTAAATCAATACTATAAGCTGTTAGCTGCTGATCATTTATTATTTACATATAATGTGGAAATAATGTTTGATCACTGATCTGCTAACGATGCTTCCTAATGGACCGGTACCGGTCCACATTCTCAGATGAGAAAGACTCACCCAGTATAGATGACATTTTAACTATTGTAATTACACCTAAGATAAATTAATTTATTCAAAGAATCTCATGAATAAGTGTGTAGAGCGGCACCGATTGGAGTTTTCTGGTCGATTCCTGGTTACCGATTTTTAAAAATCCTGACCTGCTGATTTGGATTTTGACCGACACCAATTTCTTTGTCTGAAATGTTGCTAAATGTAGCAAGAAAGTCAGCGAGTTGGCAACAGTGGAGTGAATGTTGTTAACCTGGTGGTCAAACAGCAGCGGACTGAGGAAGATCAGACCAGGGGAAAAGATCGGCCGATCCCCGATCCCCCAAAGTTAAGAAGATGGCTGCTGACACACGTGTCCTATATGATCCGTGCATAAAGTGCCAATATCATAACAAGTGAAGCAGGTGTAAGAAAGTTACAAATGTCAATTTTTAAATTATTTCTAATTCATTTTATATTGAGAAGTTGTGAATGTGATCTTTTTCAGTTATTTTTGTTTGTTGTTTTTGCCTTTCTGAGCTCTGCCTCGTTTGTGTCTCCTGGGCTTCCGTAGTTCATCCCAGCCCTCCTAGATCCTCCGCTTGCTGCTGTGGGTAAGTCAGAGGAAAGTTTGTTTTTCTGTGTGGATGTTGTTCATGTTGAGGTCAAATCAAAATCAAATCAAACTTTATTCGTATAGCACATTTCAGCAGCAAGGCATTTCAAAGTGCTTTACATCAAATCAAACACAAAATACAATGCAACATAGAATCAACAATAAAAACACAACATCAATAAATTTGCAATTGATTACGTTTCGAATACAACTCTAAACAAGTGGGTTTTTAGTTGAGATTTAAAGGAAGTCAGTGTTTCAGCTGTTTTACAGTTTTCTGGAAGTTTGTTCCAGATTTTTGGTGCATAGATGCTAAATGCTGCTTCTCCTCGTTTGGTTCTGGTTCTGGGGATGCAGAGCAGAACCAGAACCAGAACCTAAGAGGTTCTGGAAGGTTGATACAACAGCAGCAGATCTTTAATGTATTGTGGTGCTAAACCATTCAGTGATTTATAAACTAACAACAGTATTTTAAAGTCTATTCTTTGAGCTACAGGGAGCCAGTGGAGGGACTTTAAAACTGGTGTTATGTGCTCTATCTTCCTGGTTTTAGTGAGAACTCCAGCAGCATTCTGGATCAGCTGCAGCTGTTTGATTGATTTGTTGGACAGACCTGTGAAGACGCCGTTACAATAATCAATACGACTGAAGATAAACGCATGGATGAGTTTCTCTAGATCTGGCTGAGACATTAGTCCTTTAATCCTGGAAATGTTCTTCAGGTGATAGAAGGCCGACTTTGTAACTGTCTTTATGTGGCTCTGAAGGTTCAGGTCAGAGTCCATCACTACTCCCAGGTTTCGGGCCTGATCGCTGGTTTTTAGTTGTAATAACTGAAGCTGTGCACTGACTCTAGATCTATAACTCTAGATCTATAACTCTAGATCGTTCCTCTTTAGGTCCAAAAATAATAACTTCAGTTTTGTTTTTGTTCAGCTGGAGGAAGTTTTGGCACATCCACACATTTATCTGTTCTAAGCATCTGTTCAGTGATTGGATGGGTTCTGAGTCTCCTGGTGACATCGTAATGTAGAGCTGTGTGTCATCTGCATAGTTATGGTAGCTGATATTATTTCCTGTTATAACCTGAGCTAGTGGAAGCATATAGATATTGAATAAGAGGGTCCTAGGATTGAACCTTGGGGTACCCCACATGTGACCTTTGACCTCTTTGATGAGAAGTTTCCAATTGAAACAAAGAAATCCCTGTTCTTTATGTACGATTCAAACCAGTTAAGCACTGGACCGGAGAGTCCGACCCAACTCTCCAGTCGATTCAGTAATATGTCATGGTCAACAGTGTCAAAAGCTGCACTGAGGTCCAACAGAACCAGCACTGTGGTTCTCCCACAGTCCGTATTTATATGGATGTCATTGAACACTTTTACGAGGGCAGTTTCTGTGCTGTGGTGAGACCGGAAACCAGATTGGAAGGAGTCAAAGCAGTTGGTTATCGTTAGGAAGCTATTTAACTGTTTACATACAACTTTTCAATAACTTTGGTGATGAATGGGAGGTCAGAGGTCAGAGATCGGCCTGTAATTCTGCAGTAGTGATTTGTCTAGATTGTTCTTTTTTATCAGTGGTTTGATTACTGCCGTTTTCAAAGCCTGGGGGAAACGCCTGATGAGAGCGATGAGTTACTATTTGGATCAGATCAGTAGCAACAACAGGCAGAACTTTCTTAAAGAAATGTGAGGGTAGAACATCCAGACAGCAGGAACTGGAGCTGAGTTGACTTATAATTTCCTCTAGGGTTTTATAATTAAGTAGTTGAAATTGGGTCATTTTTCCTGTATTTGTTTTGTTTGGGTTCAGTGTTGGTTCTGACTTTATAGAGGATGTGCAGATTAATCCTCTGATTTTTTGAATTTTCTCTGAAAAGAAACTGGAAAACTGGTTGCAGGCGGCAATAGACTGAAATTCAGGTGGTAACGTGATAGGAGGGTTTGTGAGTCTGTCAACTGTTGCAAATAAAGCTGGAGCATTGTTAATGTTTTTGTTTATGACATCTGCAAAGAAAGCCTGTCTTGCATGTTTGAGTGTTAAATGATAGTAATGTAGTTTTTCTTTATAGATGTTATAATGAATGTGAAGTTGAGTTTTACTTTGTTCTGCCCTACGGCAGAGTTGTCTTGCAGATCGAACTGTTTGTGCATTTCTCCATGGAGATTTCTTCTTACCAGACACAACCTTCATTTTAATTGGGGCAATGGAATCAATGAAATCTGAAACTTTAGACTGAAAATCATTTACCAACTTATCTACATCATTACAGCTTAAGGGTGAGGAAGAAGAGTAGATTTGATGAAATGTTTCTGCTGTGTTTTCAGTGAAGAACGTTTTGTGATGGTTGCTGTTTGTCCAAGTGGATTAAAGGATAAACAACTTTCAAAGATAACAGGAAGTGATGCGACAGGGCGCCATCAGTTACAGAGACATTGGAAATATTCACACCCTGACTGATAACCAGGTCCAGTGTGTGTCCTTGAGTGTGTTGCTTGTTTGACATGTTGTGTTCGACCAAAAGTCTCTAAGATATTAGAGCTTTTTAGCCCCTCTGTCTTGGGGTTTGTCAACATGAACGTTAAAATCACCAACAATTATTAAACAATCATAATTAATACATACGAGAGATAGAAGTTCATTCAACTCAGTAAAGAAATTTTCCACATATGTTGGAGTTTTGTAGAAAGTTAGTGTTAAAGTCCGTTTGAGGTCTCTACCATATGTTGTTTATTACTGTTGTTACTGTGTTATTTTGCAATTTGGACCGCCATTGTGGGTTTTCAGAAACAGTTTTTTAAAATAATTTCCTGATTTTTATTTTTCTGCGAACGAACGGTGCTAGTCCAGCGCAGCTTGGTTGAACATTTAGGGCTGGAGTGAAGGGAGAGGGAGGTGAAGAGGAGGTCGATTTGTTTTTACTCTTCTCCTCCAGAGTAAAAGATCTGATGGAAACCTTCCTGAATGACCTCTAGACGTTCACTGATACACGGCTGTGTGAATCTCCGGATCATCTGTTGGTTGCAGTCAGGAAATATTGTCAGGACTATAGGGGCCCCAAAACCAGACTCTGTTGTGGGCCCCATGGAGGCTTGGGCCGGCCCTGCTCCCCCATAAGATTGGCTACCATGACAACACGGATGATACACAACTCTACCTTATGATGACACCAGGTGACCTTTGAACCCATCGGCACAGATCAATGTGTTCAAACTCTTTAAGGCTGAGAATAAAACTTCAAAGTTCGGTTCGGTTCAGAATCTTTAATCAACAGACAGAGAGCACGTGCGTGCGCGCTGCAACCCGCGTCCCTCAGACGGAACCAGGTCAAGGTCACAGCGGAAGAGCCGAACCTTGACCGGAGGAGGGACGGAACAAGTGAGCGTGCACGCGCCCAGGTAAACATGCGCTTCTTACCTGCGTGCGCAGCGGCTCCGCGTGCTCGATGAGGCTGACGACGGGCACGCGCAGCGCGGCGGCAAGCAGATCCACTTGCAGCAGCTCCTCGCGGCTCTGCGGGAAGGCGAGCGCGGCGGAAACTCCGCGCTCCAGCACGCGCTGGCACGCGCACCGGATGAGGGACTCCGGGTCCGCGGCGGCCAGCTGCCAGGACACCAGCTCCACGCTCAGGTTGTAGGGCAGGAAGTTCACCCGCTCGGGGTCCGGATCCTGGTCCCGGTTCCGGTCCCGGCTCAGAGCGGCCGCCGTGCGGCTCAGCGCCGCCTGGACCTGGAGACGAGCCTCCCGTTGCGCCGGCAGGAGCGCACCGACGCGCACTGCGTGTCCGATCTGCGCCAGGAGGTGGCAGGGCTGCGGGTGGAGGTGGCACCCCGGACCCAGGAAAAGCTGCACGACCAGGAAGGTTCGGAGAGTTCGGAAAGTCCGGAACCAGGACAACGAAGAGGTGAGAGACATCCTGCCGCGCCGTCAGCATCGCTCTGCCTTGCCCCGCTGCTCCAGCGGAAAACAGAAACAGATTGAGGAGGGGCGGGGGGAGTACCGGGGATCCTGAAACTAGGAGTGTGAGGAAGAGGAGGAGGAGGAAGAGGAGGAGGACGAGGAAGAAGAAGAGGAGGAAGATGAGAAGGAGGAAGAGGAGGAGGAGGAGGAAGAAGAGGAGGAGAAAGAGGAGGAAGAGGAGAAGGAGGAGGAAGAAGAAGAGGAGGAGAAGGAGGAGGAAGAGGAGAAGGAGGAAGAGGAAGAGGAGGAGGAGGAGGAAGAAGAAGAGGATGAAGATGAGGAGGAAGGGTAAGCTGCTCTCTGAGATCAAAGCTCTCCTCTAGGACAGACTAACTGATCACCTAGTTACCTGGTTACAGGTTCTGACCCGGTTCTGGTTCCACCTCAGTTTGGAGAATATGTTACAGAACCGCCATTAGGACAGAAACCCAACTGGACCCGAACCGCCTGCCTACCTGGAGTCAGAAACACTGGATCCTCCTGTTCTCCTGATCAATGATTACTGATCATTGATCAGTTCCTGATCAGCCTCTGGTCTCCGATGGGTCATGTGACCAGCTGCTGTGATCTGAATGTTAAACTGCAAAACATTTAAATCAGCAGTGCAGCTCCAACTTGCAGCGGGAAGCCGTGTGCTCCTGACTGAAGCAGCGATCCTCCTGTGAGCGTTCACAGGAAGTGAGCCGATCTCTGCTTCCTGTCTCACCGATGCTGCAGCTCCGACATGAAAGGAATCATTTTAATCCTGTTTTTAATATTTGTATTGTGTCGCCGTTCTCCTGTTTATTTATAGATCACATCTGGACGGATTGAACATCTGGCAGCCAACAGAAAGATCCAGAACGACGGGATCCGATTTCTGAGGAGGAAACGGCGGCAGATGAACTGATTCACTTACGAACCGATTCACTTAGACAAAGTGATTCACTTTCAGGTGCTCGTGATAAAATTAGAATATCATAAAAAGTTGATTTAAATGTTTCACAAAGTAAAACATTTATATTATGTTCATTCACTACATACAGACTGAATTATTTTAAATGTTTTTGTCTTTTACTGTTTGATTATTACTGACAACAAATAAAAACTACAAATTACATATCTCAGAAAATTAGAATATTGTGGACAGATTTAGAATTGAAGACCTCTGATGCTCCACACTAATCAGATTATTAATTTAGTGCAAACAGTTTTAAATTGTCTCTAAGTTCAGATCTGCAGGTCACATGACTGCTGAC
>NC_057877.1:29766509-29797619 GCF_019740435.1 Gambusia affinis | reverse complement strand
TCTTTAATATTTATTAATTTTTAATTTTCTTAAGGAAGTAAAGCTAATTAAATGACATAAACAAAACCTCAAATTGGTTCAAAACAGAATTTCTTAAAATCTGAGCTGAGCTGAAGTAAATAAAAGAGAGAAGGTCAAAACATGATGAGAGTGAAAATCCTTCCTACAGGTGAAGATACATCACAGATTTCAAAAGAAAATAAAAACAGGAGGCCGTGAATAATATAGAAAATAGCGCCCCCTTCACTTCCGGAGTGCAATGGTCCCATTTCCAAATAAGGTCTGAGACTGACAGCGGTGTGTCCCGCCCCTTCCTGTTGCTGCAGCCATTTGCACTTGGTTCCAGCAGGTATCATCTCTGCTATTATGCTAATAACAGAGCTAATGGGTGGCTTAGGCTTTAGCCCTGTTGCTAACTTTGGAGACGTTTAGCTCTCTTAGTTTCATCTAAATTTTCTGGATAAATTCTAAAGCGCTGAATTACTGGTTGGAAAACTTTCCGCTGAATAAAGTTTGTCTTTGATAAATTTTGGTTATTGACTGTTAAGATTTATTCAGCTAAGACATTTATATTCAGGCTCTTATTTTGAAGTTACTGTTCCTGCAGCACTTCTGTTTCCTCTTCTCAGGTATAATCAGACGTCAGTAACACTTTTTTCAGTAACCAGTAATCTAACGCATTGCTATTTGAAATCCAGTAATCAGACTACAGTTACTTATCGAAATCACTTTGCATTACTGTTTTATTTTGTAATTTAATATTATTTCCTCTAGACGTCTTGAGGAGTGACCACAAAAACATAAATGGAGAGCTGCATTTTGTAGCTGGAAAAACAGGAACTGTTTAGAGTTTCGGTCATCAAGTCCGATTATCAGCAGCTTGTTTGTTGTTTATTTTTAAGTTGCTTGCAGACGTAATGAGCCGCAGGTTGCTGTTTTTGGGCTGGGAAATAACCAGACATAACCCCAGAATTGGTCTGTCTGTCATCCAGTTGGTTTTAGTCAGACTCATGATCCGTCCCGCTGTTTCTTTGTTAATATTAAGTTAATATATTTGTTGTGAACGACGTCGAGCTTCACGTTGAGCTCCAGAAAACTGCAAACATGGAGACAAATATGAGCAGCAATAAACGTGAAAACAGCCACGAATGAACGAGTCGGTAAAGTTGTGCAACTAAACGCTGTTATAATCAGTAATATTAAGAAAAGTGTCACTAATCTGTGCAGCGGGACGTCTGAGCTGTGGAGCAGCAGGAGGAGCGCTGAGCTCTGAAAACACAGGGCCGTAACCACAACCTGGGGGGGGGGCCGGTGTTAAAACCCTATTTCTAGTTTTCCAGACAATAGAAACACACAAAAACATGCACACATTACTAAAGTTTTTTTTATACTGTTGGGGTTAGGGTGATGTTTCATTATAAAATAACTTATTAAATATTGGCAACAATCAATGAGATTTTCAGTGTTGTTGTTTTCAGCTGCTGAAAGTAACTAAAAGTTACTTTTAATGTAATTTAGTTACTTTCCAAACCAACTAGTCAGTAATCTGTTACTTTTCCAAGGAGTAATCAGTAATCCGATTAAAGTTACTTTTTCAAAGTAACTGTCATCACTGGGTATAAACAAATATTATGTACATTATTATTATTTTTCCCACCAGGGGGTCTTTTGTGGCTCTAGTGTCCGTTATATGACAGTAGGCTGACAGAAAAGGGGGAGAGAGAGAGGGGAAGACATGTGGCAAATGGGAATCGAACCCACGACGGCCGCATCGAGGACTCCAAATGTGGGTCGCGCTGTCCCCTACGCCACCACAGCACGCCCATTATGTACATTATTAACTCAAAAATAAATTGGTGCTGGAGGACTGAAGTGTTTCAAGGACAATATTTGAATGATTTATCATTCAAATATTATTTTAAAGTCTCTAGATATATAATTGAAGGTGCTTATATCTGGAAATGAAGTTTCTTAGACTTAGACTTAGACAGACTTTATTGTCATTTTGTATGCACAGGGGTGTATACATAACGAAATTTCGTTGCATACGGCTCAGGACAATGTTTTGAGGTTTCAATGAGGTTACTGGTTACAAGTTTCTGTTGCAGATGTCTGGAGGGGGAAATTAAAGTAAATAATAAAGTTAATATAAAAGCTCTGAATCACTGAGGTCACCTGTGTCCATTCCAAATCAAACAACCTGGTTCCCCTGTTCTCCACTCCAGATGCAGCAGATGAGGTTTACTCTGTACCCAGAATGCATTGCTGTGGTTCTACTGTAAACGGTTTACAGTCCTACTATGGTCAGTCAGCAACAGTTAACAAAACTCAACAACTTTAAAAAGCTGAGCGAAAGCTCTTTTCCCAGGAATCACAGGTGAGAGTGTAATGGCAGGTCTGCGCCTGGTGAGGGCGATATACCGGATGGTCAACATGGTTCAAACGACGTTTATGACTGGGTGATATAAATGTGCTGTGAATCCTGGCAAAGTCAGCGATTTGATCAAATCATTAAACAAGTCAGGAGGAAGAAGGTATGGGTTGGTTTTTAAGCTAACTAGTTCCAACAATTGTAAATGCCGCTGTCCACGAGCCTCCGCCAGGTGAGCTACGTGCGCAGACAGGTTAGCGGAAGCCGTGGTGGAAACAGTCGGTTGGAGACTTTCCTCCTTCCTCAGACATCCGTCCTGACGCCTCAAAGGGTCAATACTATGTTGGTGTAGCACTTTAGCATTAGTGCAGATGTTTATGACCAGTACTTTAGCATTAGCGCAGCTAGCTTTTTAGTTAGCGGAGCCTGCCACTGCGTTCCAAATGTGTCCATCGGAACCAGAACCTCCTCTGCATCCCTCAGGGTGAAGCCTCTTCATTACATCTCCTGGATGATGGGACACGAGGGAACCGGCAGCATCCTGTCTCTGCTGCGGAAGAGGTGAGTTCTGGACGGCCGGGTTCTGACCCGGATCAGTCACTGACCAGCTGTCTGGTTCCAGGTGCTGGGCTCTGGCTCTGTACGGGGGAAACAGCGAGTCGGGCTTTGACCAGAACTCCACCTACTCCATCTTCTCCATCTCCATCACGCTGACTGACTTGGGCTACCAGAACTTCTTGCAGGTCCGGACCCGGACACGGCTGGCCCAGAACATCCCAATGAACACCTGGTGATGACGATGTGCTTCTGTTTGCAGGTGGTCCACTTGGTGTTCCAGTACCTGAAGATGCTGCAGAACCTGGGACCCCAGCAGAGGTCCGACTCGCAGTCAGCCGGGAGGTTCTGGTCTAAACTAATGAACAGAACCGCTCAGACAGTCCATTTGGTACCACGAGGAGGGAACGGTTCCTAACTAGAACCTGTCCCGTTTCAGGATCTATGAGGAAATTCAGAAGATCGAAGACAACGAGTTCCGGTTCCAGGAGCAGGTACAGACCCTCCACAGAACCAGGTTCTGGTGACCCAGGTACCGGCAGCAGGTTCTAGATCTCGTAATCGAGCCAGAACCTTCCTCTGTCCTGCTCCACAGATGGATCCGATTGAGTTTGTGGAGAACATCTGTGAGAACATGCAGCTGTTCCCCAAACCGGACCTCCTGACCGCAGACCAGCTCATGTTCCACTATGACCCCGAGGTGAGCCGGCCGGCCCGGTTCTAGTCAGGGTCCTGACCTGGTTCTGACCCGGGGTCTTTGTGCTCAGGTGATCAGAACCGCCCTGTCTCTGCTGACGCCGCTCCGAGCCAACCTGCTGCTGCTGGCTCCAGAGAACGAAGGCAGCTGCCCACTCCAGGAGAAGTGGTTCGGTACCAGCTACAGCTGTGACGGTACGGCCCGGTTAGAGCCAGCCTGGACTCGGTCCGCCACCCTTCAGAACCAGACTGTGCCCTGAGCAGGTTTTCATGGTGTCCGTGTCCTCAGACATCCCAGAAGAGTGGGAGCGGCGCTGGGAATCCGACTTCGAGCTGAATGCGGACCTTCATCTTCCTGCAGAGAACCGCTTCATCGGTCAGTCGGCCTTCAGCTGGAGAGCGGTTCCGGCCCAGTTCAGGAACCTGGAGTGGCCAGATCACTGTCTGATGCTGCTGGAGGCCTGGAGCTAAGGGAGCAGCTGCAGACTCCAGCAGGTCCAGCCTGAAGGTATCGTCTCCTAACGGTCTGGCCTCTCTCTGCCGCAGCCACGGATTTCAACCTGAAGAAGTCCGACTGCCCGGACACGGAGTTCCCGGTCCAGATCCTGGCCCTGGAGCAAGGGGCTCTGTGGTACAAGAAAGACAACAAGTTCAAGATCCCCAAAGGTGAGATGAGGAGAAATGTTCCTCAGAAAAGAGGATTGCTGTGTTGGAAGCAGGAACCGTTCCAGATCAGCCTGACGATGGAGAACGTTCTTACAGGAAGATCAGGAATGTTCTGGAGAGCTGACAGCATCTCCTCCTCACTGTTGCATCCTCAATTTCTTTCAGCTTACATCCGCTTCCACCTGATTTCTCCCATCATCCAGGAGAGTCCTGACAAGTAAGAACTCACCTGAACACACACACACACACACACCGCTAGACCACCTAATCGTTAGGTGGCCCATTCGGCGTCAGTAGAGGCCCGTTGACATGCAGGGCCAAGCTGTAATCAGACCCACATCCTTCAGACTGCCAGTCCGCCAGTGACCGACTCGTCTTCCTCCCTCAGTCTGGTCCTGTTTGACCTCTTCATCAACATCCTGGCCCACAACCTGGCCGAGCCGGCCTACGAGGCCGAAGTGGCCCAGCTGGAGTACAATCTGATGGCGGGAGAACACGGCATGGTGATCCGTCTGAAGGGCTTCAACCACAAGCTGCCGGTGAGGACACCTTCTCGGCCGGGTCCGGTAGAAGAACGGTTCTGCCGGAACCCGTCGTGGTTTTGAGCGATGCTCCTCTTCCTCACAGCTGCTGCTCAAACTGATCGTGGATCAGCTGGCGGACTTCAGCGCCGAGCCGAGTGTCTTCGACATGTTCGTGAAGCAGCTGAAGAAGACTTACTTCAACATCCTCATCAAACACGACAAACTGGGAAGGTGGGTGGAGCCAGCTGCCCGGCAGCCAATCAGAGCAGAGAGGGGAAGTCTTCTGTAACCAGGTGCTTCACCTGTTCAGGGACGTCCGGCTGCTGATCCTGGAGCACCACCGCTGGTCTGTGGTCCAGAAGTACCAGGTTCTGACCGAGGGTCTGCAGGTCCAACAGCTGATGGCGTTCGCTGCGGCGCTGAAGGAGGAGCTTTACGCCGAGGGCCTGGTCCAGGGGAACTTTACCAGCGCTGTGCGACACACACACACACACACACACACACACACACACACACACACACACACACACACAGTGGTTCTGGGCGGCCCAGACAGGACTGGACCAGACCGGCCCGGGCCGGCTCTCGGTAATGTGTGGCTGTCTCCCCAACAGGAGTCCATCGAGTTCCTGCAGTACTTCACTGAGTGAGTATCTGGCCACGGAGAAGATGGAGAACCTTAATGTCCGAGTCCGGTGTGCAGGTCCGATCAGAACCAATAATGCAATAAAACCAATCTGTAGCGATCAATATCAGTGGGAAACATCCGACCTGCACGGCATTCTGGGGGATGTAGGCAGAGGAAAGGCCTCTCAACCTGCCACTGCTGGCTAAGGACGGTTTGTGGGTACCTGGTTCTGACCCGTTCTGACCCGTCCTTCTCTTTGGGATTGGCTGTTCAGGAAGCTGCGGTTCCGGCCTCCGCCTGCAGAGGTCCCTGTGCAGTTCCAGGTGGTGGATCTTCCTCGGAGACACCACCTCTGCAGGGTGAAGTCTCTGAATCGAGAAGACGCGAACTCTGAGGTCACCGTGTACTACCAGGTGAGCCCCCGGCCCGGTTGGTTCTGGACTCAGGCGGTCTCAGATGTTGGTGCTGCTGATTGCTGTGTCCTCGTTAGTTACCATGGAAACACCTGTAAAAGTTACTGAGAGTTCTCTTTGGATCCTAACTGTTCCAAACCGGTTTGATCCGGACCTTGGAGAAGTTCTGGAGGTTCTGTTGGTCTCTGTGTTGCAGTCGGGCCTGAAGACGCTCAAGGAGCACGCTTTGATGGAGCTGATGGTGGTAAGTGAAATCCAGAACCACCTGGGCAGCTCCAGAACCTCCTGGGCCGCTCCAGAACCCTGCAGTTCCTCAGAGTCCCTGTCTGGTTCCAGATGCTCATGGAGGAGCCGTGCTTTGACTTCCTGAGGACCAAAGAGATGCTGGGGTGAGTGGGTCAGTACCGGACCTGGCCAAGACCACGGTTCTGTTGAACCCGGCCTGGTCAGATCACCTCCAGAACCGCTCTGATCCGGTTCTCAGACCGGCTGCTGCCACCTGCTGGTGCCACTTGGTACCGTTTCCAAACTGGATCAGTCGGTTCTGGGTCGGATGGTTTCATTTCAGAGGGTTCTGGTTCAGAACTTCTTCCCGTCCTCTTTGACCTGCAGGTACCAGGTGTATCCGACCTTCAGGAATACCTCAGGCGTTTTGGGGTTCTCCGTTACCGTGGAAACGCAGGCCACTAAATTCAGGTGAGTAGGTTGCTCTGTTCTGTTGGCTAACGCTAACTGACCTTTTAGTGGAAGCTAACAGTAAAGCGCTAACCGGGTCAATGAGAAGCCCAGCAGTTCCTCAGCTGAAGGTTCAGAAAGTCTCCGGTTCAATTGGAACCGTTTCCACAAACGTTCCCTCATGGAAGCTGCTAGCTGAAATGCTACGCTAAAAATTTACCCTGCTAGTTGTTGATTAGTGATTTCTTGGTGCTGGTCATGGTGACCGACCCAGCCGGTTCTGTTGGTTCTCCTCGTCGTCGGGCCGCTGTAACGCCAGGTCTACTGTGATGTCACTTCCTGTCTCAGCTCAGAGCTGGTGGAGCAGAAGATCGAGGACTTCCTGGTGAGCTTCGGCAGGCGCCTGGCGTCTCTGAGCAGGGAAAGCTTCGCCGCCCAGGTGACGGCGCTCATCAAGCTGAAGGAGTGTGAGGACGCTCACCTGGGCGAGGAGGTCGACCGCAACTGGTACGAGGTGGTGACGCAGCAGTACCTGTTCGACCGGCTCGGCAGGGAGGTGAGCAGGAACCACCAGGGGTCCAGATGGGTCCCAGACCGGCTGGCGGGTTCTGATGGGTCTGAGACCGACCTGAGGTTCAGATTGGTCCGGTCTGACCCGGTTGCATGTTGCAGGTGGAGGTTCTGAAAGGCTTCAGCCGGGAGCAACTGGTTTCCTGGTTTCTGGATCACCGTGGCAACAGCAGCAGGAAGCTCAGTGTGCATGTGAGTGCAGCCATGATGGTTCTGGTTCTGAAAGACACCTGGTTCTGAGGTCTGCTGGGACGGAAGGTTCTGCTGGACCTGAGCGGGACCAGAACCAGAACCAGGGTGGAGCCGGTTTGTTGTGGTGTTGCTCACAGGAAGTGATGTCATCACCCTGTATGTTTCATCAGGTGGTGGGTTTTGGGGTGGAGGAGAACGACCCGCCCCATCAGAACCGTGCTGGCTCCGCCCCCTCCTCCTACGGTCCGGTGAGCGAGCTGACCTTCCTGCCGGCGGCGGTGCCCACCCTGAGGAACGCCACCCTCATCACTGACATCAGAGCGTTCACCTCCTCCCTTCCCCTCCACCCTTACTACAAGATCCTCAGCTAGGCCCCTCCCCTCTGCTCATTTCCATGACGACAGCCGTTTTCACGTCCTGTGGGCCGTCTCTGTAAATAGCAGCTTCTGATTGGTCCATCTGGAGGCGAGCAGGAAGAAGCACGTCGACTCAGAGCTCTGAATAAAACGAGAAACATTTTAACTGACTTCTGTTGTTCCTCTGATCCGCTGAACACCCGCAGCGCCCTCTACTGGTAAAGACGAGAACTGCAGCTGCAGCTCTATCAGAGCAGAGGGGCGGAGCAACAGAGGCTGGTTAGCAGCGTCAGCTAGCACAGTGACGCTGATGCTGGACTGGAGAACAGTTTTGGAACCGATCACACTAATCAGAAATCATCTATCAAACCGGCTCAGATTAACTATCAGTAATAATAATTAGTTTTAGAATCAACATTAAAGGTAATAGAATCCTTGTGTGTATTTGGCATCAACATTAGAGATTCAACCAACTGTAAATCCATAAACAGGAACTTTGGTGAAGTTTCTGCTGCAGTAATATGTGATGGAAACAAAGATGGCGGCCAACATGGCAACTTCCTGCTGTTTGATGTTTTCTGGCTCCAATTCTGATCTGATGGTTTCAGCCAGGACAGCAGGTGGAGACGAGGAAGCCGCTGGGACTGGAAGTCAACCTCTGGTCATGTGATCAGAGGTCAGCTCTCAGGTCCTCCGGTTCTGAGGTCCGGTTCAGGCCAGGAGTTCTGGTTTTGCTGATGACCTCTGACCCTCTGAAAGAAGCTAACCAAGGAGATAAAGTAAAGTTGCTCTTAACTTGTGGTGGAAAGTCCCTGAACAGCTGCAACAAATGAGTGATTTGTCCAGGTCCATCAAGTTCTGCAGAAGCCTGTTAATCAACCACAGATTCAATCCAGGTGTGTAGCAGCAGGGAATCACCGGAAACATGCAGTCAGTCACACGGTGCTTTCAGCCAATCACTGCATCCGGACTGGTTGTTCAGGCCTGCTCCAGTTTAACCAGTCAGGTGTGAGGGGGGAGCTGGAGACAAAGGAGCTGCAGGTTTGTGCTTCCTAACAATCAGTTCATTTCTGTTTATGATGCACTTTTAAAACTCACAATATAAAAATCCTGAAGATCCAGGGAGTTTGGAGCCATGAAGCTGTCAGGCACTGAACTAAATATGGAATTTTGTTTATTAGCATGCTAGTAGCTAATGCTAACTGTTTGATTATCAACGGTCACATGATCTAACTTCTTAAATTCAGTTTATCAGTTTATGGTTATGAGATAAATGCTGACATCTTTATTTTGTCTTAAAGATTAGATTGTGGATATAATTTTATTTATTTCTGTATTTAATAACTGAAACTAGTTAACTAGCAGGCTGGTAGTTAACTGGTCCTGTTTATTTCAATACAGGCCAGGTGACCCTGTTAGGGTTAAAGGATGGTGACCTTCTGACCTCTGGCTGGACCAGGAGAACCTGGAACTCACTCCATACTGGTCTGGTAGGAGTCTGATGGTCTGTACTGGTTCCCCTCCATCTCACCACACAGACACACAATCCATGATTCGTCTCTTCATTGGAAACAAACTGTTTGGACATTTTCACCTCAAATATCTGGACAGTCAAACCGTGGACTTTTTAAATGTGTCAGTCCGACATGGTGCTGACCGGTGGGGAAATTTAGGACTTTGTGCACATTTATATGGAACATTTACTGCAGTACTGTGTGAGTGTGTGTGTATATATATATGTGTGTGTGTGTGTTGTATTTATTTTTTGGGTTCTAAGTTTGTCTTGTGTTCATTTTAATTTTCCCTTCTATAAAATACACGGTATTGAAAGCAGTTATCATTTTGTATTGGTTTTTTTATTGATTACTGACAACAGATCCAGATATTATTATCTGCCATCTGGTCCATTAGTACATGAAGTAGTGCTACACTCGTTTATATATGATTACCTGCTGCCTGATCATATTAATGTGGGGAATAATCTCAATAGTTAACTGGACAAAGCAGCAGCACTGAGAGGATCAGGTTCTTTGGTTTCTCCGTTTAACAGGATTCAGCCTGATCTGCTCTGTGAGGAAAAAACATTCTTGTCCTCACAGACCATTTTACTAAGTATGCGATGGCTTTTACAACAGCCAATCAGAAAGCAAAGACTATCGCAAAATGCCTGTGGGAGAATTTTGTTGTACATTATGGGTTTCCTGAGCGCCTGCACACTGACCAACGGCCTGATTTGGAGTCTCGCTTCATTAAACAGCTCTGCAACATTGTTGGCATTAAACAGTCACACACCACGCCAAACCATCCTCGTGGGAACCCTGTTGAAAGGTTCAATAGAACTTTGCTCAGCATGTTGGGAACATTAGAGCCAGAGCAGGAAACTAAGAGTCTGTCAAGCCACTTGTTCAAGCTTATAATTGCACCCAAAATGAGGTTACAGGTTTTACTCCATACGAGTTCATGTTTGGTCGCTGTCCAAGACTTCCTGTTGACATAACTTTCAACTTACCTGTTAAAGATTTATCATCTCAATCACACTCTCAGGATGTGCAGAACCTGCGTTCGCGGCTGAAGGAATGTTTTCAGCTAGCTTCCAAAAATGCAGAAAAGATGGCAAGAAGAAACAAAATGTGTTTTGATCAAAGAGTGAAACCAGCCAGTCTTGAAGAAGGTTGGTCAGAAATGTGAGGTTCAGAGGCAAGCATAAACTGGAGGATAAATGGGAGACAAGCATCTATGTGGTGATTGAGTGAGTGGGTGATCTGCCTGTGTATGTTGTAAGATTGGAAACGGATCCCTCTGGAGGGACTCGGACTCTGCACCGCGACCTTCTTCTCCCTTGTGGATTTCTTCCTCAGGCTGAAGTTAACTAGCCAGTTTCTTTACCTGCTCCTAGGCCTCAGACCCGCAGTCTACGGGAACCAGTGGAAGACCCGGAGGAGAGTCCAGAGGAGGAGGACTGGAGTGTCCCTCAGTTTTCAGTTTTGCCAACTGTGAAGGTCCGTGTTGAGGGTACAATCCCTACCCAGCCCATGAACGACAGACAGAATCCCTCACCTGAAGAGGATAAGTCGTTTCTACTGTGTGATGCTGTGGATCCACTTCCAGCTCTGGAAAAAGTTCCTTTAGGAGATCAGACAGACCCAGGAAATTCACCTGAGCCTGAACATGTTTCTGAGCTGAATCCATCTGAAGAAGATTTGGAGTCCCATGGCCCAGTGGAGACATTACCAAATGCGACTATATCATCGCCACATTCTATTGAATCCCCTGTAGCTGCTTCTCAGGCTAGTGATGGTTTAGAAGCTGAACAGCCAATTCGTCAGTCAAGAGCCAAAACCCATCAAGCGCCTTCAGTATGCTACTTTAGGAAATCCATTAAGCTCTGTGGTGCAAAATCTTTTACATAGCTTAGCTACTGTTTATAGTGAAATATTTGCTGCACCTGTCTCAGATACTCCTGTGTGTTCTAGTGTCCAGGTAATTTAACATGCACCGGCGTTGCATGGATTTAAGGGGGGAGGGTGTAAATTTTAACCTTTATTTCCTCTTTCTCCGATTTTCCAGTCTTTTAACCTTTTATATCTCAAACCTCGCGATGCTTTTAATAGAATGATTATTCTATTAATAGTCTCGCGAGACTATTAATTAATTTGCGATTGAGTATTGGGGTCACGTGTACCACCGCAGTGTTACCTGCTAGGTATATTAGCTGGAGCGGGAAGTATGAAGGTTAGAACATGTTGGAAGCAGCAGAGCTGCAGGAGCCAACTGGTGAGAGTCAGAAAGGAGAGGAAAAAACCTGGTAGTGTGAGATAAAAATGGCGGAACTGGCCAGGTTGATGGCGAGCTAGAAGACCAGGCATAGAGCCCAGGAAAGAATTCACTTCTTGGGGATTGAAGATTCTGCTTGCCTACCAGACTGGTAGGAGAAATCTTGCACCAAACGAATGATTCTGTTTCTACTTGGATCTGACTTTTGTTCACCCAGGACTTGAACCAAGCACGGCGGGATTTCATTGGCTGAGAGCCTCCAGGATGACCAGACGTCCTCTTTTTCCCGGACATGTCCTACTTTTCAGACCTAAAAAAATGTCCGGGGGGAATTTAAAAATCGTCCGGGATTTTGGTCAACTGCCTCAAAACACATTACATATCTTACAGTGCATTGTGATTACATTGCCACTCCGTTCCACTACTCCACTCCAGGTTTCTTTGTATGGTAAATTAGTCCCGCCCTTCTCCCCAAATCCAATCACGTTGCATTATGTGTGTGAGTTTGTGTGGGAAAAGTAAAGATAGCTGAGTTGACTTGTACACCGGCCGCTAGACTAGTTAAACCTTAAGTGTGACAGGCGATAGAACATGTGTGTTCGCCGATTCTACGGCAAAAATGCCTAAACGAAAGTGTTTACGGAGGAATTACAGAAAAGATTCCCGTGCTTTCATCAAGGTCGTGATCCCTATGAGGCGGAGTGTTTGACGTGTAAGTCAGGCACTAATGTGTCTGTGGCAAATAAAGGTGCCAACGACCTGCAAGTGCAGTGAATTCATCAAAGCACGTGAAAGCAGCCAGAGGTGAAAGCTCTTCGGCTGAAGTCACAGATTTCGTTGTGACAAAGTCAGACAGAGCAGCAGAAGGAAGCTTTGCTTTCCATACTGTTGAGCAGCATAAGGTCAGTAATGAGACACAGTATATATATATATATATATATTTTTTTTTTGGGGGGGAATTTCATAACACCCCCAAAAAAAAAAAAAAAAAAAAAGTGTCCTCCTTTTCAGAAACCCAAATCTGGTCACCATATCTTAATTAATGGACTAACAGGTGTGGACTCTTAATTGTAGAACTTTGGGAACAATTGATTGATTTAGTTCCTTTGTTGTTGGGTTTTAATTTCTCCTCCATGTTTTGTCAATGGCCATTTGGATGTTCCCAGTGTTGTAAATATGTATATATATATTATTCACATTTCAAATATAAAAACACTCGCAACTGCAACTTCTAGCCTACCTGCTCCTTTTTGAGTTGTACGTATCTGCTGAGGAAAAAACTAGCCATTTACTTAATTGGTCAAAATCAAATTATATTGAATGATAATATAGGATATTGTTATTCTTACAAAGATGCTACATTCAGGACTCAGGTGGAGCCTCAGCCGTCACCTGGATCCACAACCTGATATTTAGATAAAATAAAAACCTGGAACTTTTCTGAGTTTCAGTCAAAATTTCCAAAAGTCAAAACTTTTCTTTTTTTCTTGCAAATTTTTGACTCTTGGAACTCAGAAATGTTCTTGTTTCTTCTAGAAAATTCAGTTTTCTTGGTAGAAATTTAGTCCTTTATAAGGTTGTTAGAAAAACATCCTTACATTATGAGGATGGACTTGCTGCTGCTGAGCCTCATGTTTCTGATCTTCTGTTCCACTGGCTGTCAAGCTGCAGTCCTCAAGGTTCGCTGTGCTGCAGCGTTTAGATGAGCCTCTGCTGCAGCAGCTGAACAGAATAATCAGGTCATGAAGGTTCTGGAGAACCGACCCACACCAGGATGAGGGAATTAAAACGTTTCATTCCAGGGTTTTGTTCCTGTGGTTCATCTAAAACCTGCAGGACAGCGACTGGAGTTTGACCCGATTTAAAGGAATCAGAGGCTTCAGTGAATCTGATGATGTTTTTATTTAATTTCTTCTCTGGCTGAAAGTTGGCTGATCTGGACCAGATGATGTTTTTGTTTGACCTCCAGCTGCAGGTCGCTGCAGGTCGTGAGCGCGACGTCTCACGACGGCATCTCTGAGGAACAGATGAACGAATGCTGGGCTTCAGCTGAGCAGTTGGTAGGAATCCATCTTCTGGGGTTTTCAACCAGCACACAGTCTGAGCTGAAGCCAGCTTCATCCCGCCTCACCTGCGCCCCCTGGATTTTGGCTGAATGACCTTCATCCCACACCCAGAGGTCGTGACCTCCAGATTGACCTGAGGACAACAGAGAACATCAGCAGCAGAAATGGGGTTCATTGAAGGTGGAGTGAGGGAAACGTTCCCACCGATCCAGAAGGACTTTCTCCCCGCCAGCCTCCACATCCAGGCAGCGTCCTTCCTGGAGCGCACGCTGCTCAGGCTGCTGTTGAAGCTGAAACACAGGAAACATCAGATGCTTCGCGGCTGATACGTTGGGGTTTACCCTGGTGAACGAGAGGGTAGCCTCCCTCCGCCTACGGGTGGGGGGACGGGTCCTGACTGTCGTTTGTGCTTACGGGCCGAACAACAGTTCAGGTTACCCACCCTTTTTGGAGTCCCTGGAGGGGGTACTGGAGAGTGCTCCACCTGGGGACTCCCTTGTTCTGCTGGGGGACTTCAACGCTCACGTGGGCAACGACAGTGAGGCCTGGAGGGGCGTGGTTGGGAGGAACGGCCCCCCCGATCTGAACTGGAGTGGTGTTCTGTTGTTGGACTTCTGTGCTCGTCATGGATTGTCCATAACGAACACCATGTTCAAGCATAAGGGTGTCCATATGTGCACTTGGCACCAGGACACCCTAGGCTGCAGTTCGATGATCGACTTTGTCATCGTTTCATCGGATCTGTAGCCGTATGTCTTGGACACTCGGGTGAAGAGAGGTTCTGTCCACTGACCACTACCTGGTGGTGAGTTGGCTCCGCTGGTGGGGGAGGATGCCGGTCAGACCTGGCAGCCCAAACGTGTTGTGAGGGTCTGCTGGGAACGTCTGGCGGAATCCCCTGTGAGACGGAGCTTTAACTCCCATCTCCAGCAGAACTTTGAACACGTCCCTGGGGAGGTGGGGAACATGGAGTCTGAGTGGACCGTGTTCCTGCCTCCATTGTCAAGGCGACTCATCTGAGCTGTGGCTGCAAGGTTGTCAGTGCCTGTTGCAGCGGCAACCCTCGAACCTGCTGGTGGACACCTTCGGTGAGGGAAGCCGTCAGGCTGAAGAAGGAGTCCTATCGGGCCTTTTTGGCCTGTGGGACTCCGGAAGCAGCTGATGGGTACCGGGGGGCGAAGCGACCCGGGTGGTTGCTGAGGCAAAAACTCGGGTGTGGAAGGAGTTTGGAGAGGCCATGGAGAAAGACTTCCGTACGGCTTCGAGGCGATTCTGGTCCACCATCCGGCGTTCAGGAGGGGGAAGCAGTGCAGCACCAACACTGTCTACAGTGGGGATGGTGTGCTGACTCTGCAATATCGCATGGACATCGGGGGCAGTTCCCCTGGATTGGCAGACTGGGGTGGTGGTCCCCCTGTTCACAAAGGGGGACCGGAGGGTGTGCTCCAATTATAGGGGGGTCACACTCTGAAGCCTCCCTGGCAAGGTCTATTCGGGGGTTCTGGAGAGGAGGGTCCATTTGAAGTTTAGTTTTAATAAGGTTTCGTCATGAGGTGGGGGTGATGACCCAGGTAAAATGAATAGTGGTGGAGTTTAATGATGAAATAGTTACAGACACACAGGTGATCTGCCACAATCCAAAACCCCAGCAGCACCGCTGAGCGGAGGATAGAGCTAACGACAGGTAGCAACGGAGCACGCGAATGGATAACAACCAGACCAGACGGTTAGCTGACACTAGAGACAACAGATAACTGCAAACGACAAGGACCCGACAGAGACGCAGGTGACACTAAATACAGGAGAGGTAATCAGGGAACGAGACACACCTGGGAACAATCAAAGGGAGACAGGACAACATGGAGACTCAGACAGAAAAGTCCAAATAAATACACAGAAAAACATGACAAGTTTAGTTTTAATAGTTTAGTTTTATTCTGTCGTAGTTCTGATTCTGTCCAGAGTCAATCTTTCTGATCAGAACCCGACCTGCTGGAGCTCCAACAGTTTATAGGATGGCTGAGCGTGACGGTTACCGCGGTAACTGTCAGCTGAGCGTGACGGTTACCGCGGTAACTGTCAGGTCTCTGACTGGTTTCTCCTCCCAATTGATCAGTAAAAACATTTAATTGATCTCATAACCAATAAACTTTTTAACAACATCAGAATCAAGCTGAACTTTGACCCTCGTCACCTCAGATGGTTCAGTCAGAGTTCATGTTTCACCTGTTGAGGTCAGAGGGCAGGAGGTCCAACAGAACCAGACGGTACTTACAGCAGAGAGCAGGTTCTGTGGGCGCTGGCCCAGCTGGCTACGGACCGGCTCACTGTGTGGCAGCGCCCCCTGTAGGCAGTCCAGCCCTCAGGACACACGCTGGACGGGGTCAGCGCCTGGAAGGTAGAACAGCTGGTTTGTAGAACCGAACCAGAATCAGAACCAAACCAAATCTCTTGGACCTCCAGCCAGGTATCAATCCCACAATGCACTGCGTTAACCTGCAGCAGGTGAGTCCTGTGTCTTTCCTTGGCGATGCGTCACCAGAGGACCAGGAAATGAAAACAAGTTTCTGATCCAAACGGTCAAGAAAAGCCCAGATTGTCTCACTGGCTGGAGATTTTAGTTCAACAGTAACAATAAATAAAGTTTTCTTTGAAATGAATCACTCATCAGACTGAAGTCCAATAAAATCAGGTTGCTGGTCTGTTGGTTTTGTCTCCTGCAGACTTTGCTTTATTTCTTTTTTCTATCTAATAAAAAATCATATTCAGTCAGAGAGAGAGAGTCATGGAACAGGAAGAGAGGCTTCCTGGAAAATCAGGATGTAAGTTTGCAGCCTGCAGATTTATAGAAATAGTTCAGACTATTCCTTATTTCAAAGCATAAAAGTTTTTAAGAATGAAATTAAACATTTTGAGTAATTGAATAAAACCCCACATAAAATACTTCTATTAATATTAGTTTACTTGTAGGAATACTCCAAGTACAAAACTACATTTATACTTCTGGAAATACAAGAAAAACAAGTAACGTAACTTTGGTGTCAAATAATTACAATCATGGATTATTCTTGTTTCTTTTCAGAAAACATCTGTAATAACTCAATAAGATTATAATAACGGTAACTAATAAATTATGGTTATAATATTATAAATGAATGATAAATCAGAGAAGCTAAAGAAGTTATAAATGTGATTGTAACTGTGACGGAGGAGCCGTCATGAAGTAGGTTTTTTTTTTTCTAAATGGTGGCTTGCTAGGAGGCAGTCACATGATGACTGCCTGATGTCATCTGATTAGTACCAGGTGTTTTCTATTAAATTGTGTATTGTATTTTTGTTTACAAGTTTATTTATTTATTTCTGTTATTGTTATTATTCTTATTCTTATTATTTTGTATACTTTAAGAGTTTATTTGAGTTGGAAGTAATCGTTTAGTTCTTGATTGTTTGGAGTGTCTGTGGGCGGAGCCTGTGGCTTTAAAAGCAGGGCTCTGTGCCACAGGCAGTCAGTCTGTGCTTAGACTCACGCTGGAGGTGAGACTGTTGACCCAAATCCGAATAAAAATCCTCTAAAAATGATCTCCGACTTGGACTAGTCATTATGTCCGACTAAAACATAAGAGAACCCCGTCACAGTAACATTGAACTTGAAATGGAAAATATAATTTTCCATCACTGATGTGTTGGAGGTGCAGGGTCGGGGTCAGGGGGTCGGGGTCGGGGTTAGAGGAACCAACAGGAGAGCAGAAAGAAAAGGTTGTGCAGGCAACGGATGTAGAGAGGTGGATAAATCTATAAAAGGTGGGAGTAAAAGAGGAACTTTGGTTGGATCCTCCAGGCAGCTTATAGCCAAGATCCAGATGGACAAAGATCTCTGCAGCTGAAGAGCCGGGGCCACAGGGTCACAGACTGTCCTGTTCGTGGGGACCAACCCGTCTGTCATCAGCTGGGTCAGAACCCAAAGACAAAGATGAAGACCAAGGCAAAGAAGAACTGGTGCAACGACCTTTGACCTGCTGGACAAATCCAGTCCCAGTGCTTCCTGTTTCTCCTGCGGCTCCCTGCCGACACACGGAGCGTAACAAGGCCAGGCTGCTGTTGTAACTAAACTTTCTGCTTCGTTCTCAGACTCTGAACCTCCTGGTTGCTTCATGGACACGGTTAAAACCCAACGGGCCCCGGGCCCTTCAGTCGGGGGCCCTCACAGCTCCGTTTTCTGACTCTGTGGGCTTTTAAAAAGCAACTAAAAACATTTTCTCTGGCATTTATGTCTGGATTTTATCGTTTTATGTTTTGTACGGTTTTAAGGTTGATTTCTTTTGTAAAGCGCTTTGATGTCTGTGAAAATCTTTATAAATAAACTTTACTTACTTTACTTCAAGAGAGCATCTTGACTGATCGCTGAGAGACCTTCGCTCTGCCGAGCAGCAGAAATGTCTTTCCAGACGCTGTTGAGCGGCCATTGCAGTAGAACGTGGTGGTGGTAGCTCCTGCCAATTTCCTTTAAAATTTTTATTCAACTGTGTTTTCATAGTAAACCAAGTCTTTGTTATCTACTGCACTCTGGTCCTGTGTATATTTTTGCACCATGTGAGAATGTCAGGAAGGGGAAAGTCTCCTACTCAGATAAAGTCATGCTCACAGGCCTCGGCTCCTTTGGCACTAGAGCCGTGTGTCGTCACCGCTCAGACTCAGATGAACCCAGACGCCGATACCCTAAAGCTCGAACCGCTGTGTTCTTTGAAAGGAGACATCGCCGACATTATTAAGAAGGAACTTCAAGAGGTTCTTGGAGACGCGTTGCCATCCATTAAAGCCGAGGTACAAGCTGTGAAGACGCAGCTAGCAAGTTGCACTGGTGACGTTATCGATATGAAAGCTACTCTGGAGCAGCTTACGGCTAAAGTCACCATGTTGGAAGACAAGCTTGAGAACTTGGTCAAGATCAGGATGATCGGCGTGGAGGAGGGAGCTGGCTCCTGCTCACCTACCGCTGTGGCTGGGAAAGGAACCACTGGTGGACCGGTCTCATCGCTCTCCAACCCAAACCAGGCGGACGACCTCCAGTAATGATGTGCAGCTTCATTACTACAGTGACTGTCTGGGAGGGCCAGAGGATTAAAGTCGGAGCCAGTCTGTCGATTTTTCTGGATCACACTGCTAACTTTCACAAAAAGGACAGGATCCAACTTTATGTGGCTCTTACAGACCTTTGTCCTTGATCAATGCAGATGTAAAGGTGCTAGCCAAGTTGGTTTCTTGTCCTTTGGAGAAGGCCGTCCCTGTGGTTACATCTGAAGAGCACAATGGCTTTATCAATTATTCTTTACCACCTTTTTAATGTCATCTATTCAAAGCATTCCTCTGATACCATGAAATGCTCATTTCCCTGGATGCTGAAAAAGCCTTTGACAGGGTGGAGTGGGAAACGTGTTTGTGGTTTGGAAGAAGTTTGGATTTTGTGATACGTTTGTTTCTTGGATTCGTCTCCTTTATGCATCTCCCAAAGCCAGAGTTCATACTAATGAGATCTACTCAGATTATTTCCCCTCAAGCCTCCCGTTGTCACCGCTGCTCTTCATTACTGCAGTTGAGTCTTTGTCTACCACATTGTGTGCTTCCCCTCATTTAGAGGGATTATAAATCGTCCTTTTATGCAGATGATCTGTTGCTAAATGTATCTAAACTTCTGTCCTCTGTCTTGAGTATCTTAAATAATTTCAGCTCCTTTTCAGGCTACAAATTTATTTTTCTATTTCAGTCTATTCCTCTTTTATGCCAAAAATCTTTTTTGATTCCTTGGATAAGTTGATTGGTGTTTTTTTGTTGTTGTAGTTTTTAGTGTCCTTTATATGGCAGTAGGCTGACAGGAAGTAATTTATCTTCCAGATACAGTTTTCCTGATACGCATTTATTTTGTTACTTACAAATTTGGATTTCTGCCTCTAAATGTTTCCCAAATTTTCCTTCTGTACCCCCTGAACAGCTCTGGGAAAAGATTACAGCATATAATCCACTTCAGAATGTTTTGATTTCAAAGATTTATTGTTTTATTTTAAATCTAAGGGTTGATTCTAATGTTAAAATTGGATTAAAATCAATAAAATCCTGGTTTATCGTAGCTCTGATCACCTCTAGTAGTTTTCATTTTAGTCTCAGTAGGTTTAATTTGTGTATTACTGTGACCCAATCCAGAACCGAACCAGAACCAGAACATGACCCAAAGTAACAGTCTGCACATTTGAACCAGTAATGCTGAAAATCTAGATTCCGTGTGTGAGATTCTCTTTGGAGGAACCTGTAGGTGAACGGAACCGGAGGACGGAACCGGCATTTTCTGAAGCAGCCATCTGGATCAGAACCAGCTTTCCCCCTTCGGACCAGACGTCTCTGAAAGCACCTGACTGTGGAGTCAGCAGATCCTGGTCCTACTGAAGGACATCTGGACTTCCTGATGAGTTCAGACGTTTGAGGCAACACCCACCTTCTGTAACCCAGAGCTCCCAGTGCTCCCAGTGCTCCCAGTGCTCCCACTGCGTGCTCCCTGCAGGTGACCCTCTGAGCTGTGGGTGTCTCCAAGTAGCGCCTGGTCCTGTGGCTCCGCCTCGTCCAGGGAGGGCCGGCGGTCCGGGACGTCTCCTCTGGGAGGGTGGGGCTGTTTCTCCCAAAGAAGTTCTGCCTCGATATCAGTCACTGGATCTTCATCCTCCTCTTCCTCAGGTTGAGGATGAGGAGGAAGAGGAGGAGCCCGTACCTTTAGGTCTTCTGGGTCGCAGCGTCCTGGCAGACAGAGAGGAGATGAATCTTTCACCTGAAAGTGTACAACTTGTTTCATCAGGTAGCTAACTGAAGACGGCTCCCCCTGCAGGCTGACGAGGGGGGGCCCAACGTGGGGGGCCGACGGGCCCCCTGCTGCTCAACAATTCAAAACAGAAACGGCGTCTGCTCTCGCCTGCGCGGGGGTCGATGATCTCCACGGCGGCGGCGTTTCTCTGACCCAGGACGGCGTTCTGAGGATTCCTCAGAGCGACGCTGAAGGCCTCGTGGTTCTCCTCCAGGCCGTCATCCAATGGGAAGACGCTCCAGGTTTTCACGTTCACACCTGGAGCCAACAGGATGTAAGGCATCAGACCGGCGGCGGACCCCATCAGACGGAGAACCGGCTTTGGATCCGACCTGTGTCGAACTGGATCAGAGCGGCCGAGCTGTGGGTGAAATCCCGGCCGGCTTTGGCCGATCCGCCCTCCACCTGCGCAGAAAGCGAAGCTCCGCTCAGTTCGTCATTCAAATTAGTTTTGATCCGATTCAGTTTCATCAGAACCTGCTGCGGATCGCTGGACCACTGGAGCCTCTGAGTTTCAAGGTCCAGTCAGAACCGGGTTCAGTCCAACACGTTGGGAAAACGTGGAACTGGACCGTGGAACTGACCCTGTAGAACCTGGGAAACCTTTGATCGGCTCAGACTGGTTCTGCTTTGATTAGTTTGATCCGATTCGGTCCGACCCGGACTCACCTGGATGGAAACGTAAGCCGGGTCGGCGCTCCGCCCGCCACGTTGGATCTGGATCTGCAGAGTTCCCGAAGTCTCGCAGGTTCTGTAGCAGCTGGCTGACAGCTGGACCCGGGACCAGAACAGCTCCAGCCTGCGGGACCGGAACCAGAACCGGAGTCTGGGACACAAACCGACAGATACTGAGTCACATGACCCGAGCGGACGCCTACCTGTGAGGTGGAGCTGCGTTTCCCGCCGGGTCCACGAGTCGGAACCAGAACCCGTCGGCCGTCACGTCCACGTCAACCGGGACGACGTAGAGGACGGAGCGCCGGTCCAGATCGCGCTGGGTGAAACGTCGGCTGATGGTGGAGCCTGCAGGACGAGGAGGGGATAAGCTGGGGCCCGATATGGGGGGGGCCCATTGTTCTGGTGCAGACTGAGTTAAAGGCAGGCGGTTCTGCGGATCAGAACCGGCCTCCGGTTCTACCTGTGGCTGCGTTCTCCAAGGATCCGAACTGAGGCGGCGTGATGATGGAGAACTCCAGGAGTTCTGCTGGGCTGTCCGGGTCCGAGCCCCGCAGGTGTCGGCTGGTGATGAAGATGCCGTAGCGGCCGGCGCCGAGGTTTGTCACGGTACTGGGACTCTCCAGGTGGTCCAGACTGGGAGCGACCCGGTCCACCTGTTCGACCTGGTCCAGAAGAGACATGGGTCACCCAGGAACCCAAGAGACCGGGACCAGCACCAACTGGACTCCATGCCTCCAGTGCAGAGGTCAGCTTGAGTTCTTCTGATTTCTGGATCCGTTTTTCAACAAAACTCCAGAATTCAAAAACAGAATCTGTTCAAAACATCCAAACTTTAAATTGATTTTATTTGACCACATATTGAGATAAAGCAAAATGTTCTGTCAGGGTTCTGGTCGTTGGCCTGTGGCCATAAACAATAAATCAATTAATGGTACAATAAATTAAAACTATCCATCATTTTAATTATCGTCTCTTTTTCTCTTTCTGTTGATGACACTGAATGAAAAAAGGTTCAACTCCGCTGCTCTCCACTGACCCTCCCTTGCTCATTTCCTCAGTGTAATGTCCAGTTCACACTACACTGTCGGCCCATTTCCTAAACCTGAGAGATCACACATTAGCCGACAGAAAGAAGTAGATTTGTTGTTAATGGAGACTGAGAATCCATTTTATTTTATTTTAGTTGGTAGTTTGGTTTATTTAATCAGTTCCAGTGTTAAATGTTCTTTTGATAATAAAGTAACTCTAACCCTCACAGTGCAGCTCCACTTTATGACCACCAGGTGTCACCATCAGCACTTGCTGCAGACTCAGCCGCTGCTCTCTGAATCAGCAGAAGCAGAATAAACTTTTCAAAAACTCAGGATGGAAAATTTCTGCTCAGCATCTGGAGGTTCTGACCCGGCAGCTGAGCTCCTTAGAATCGGATCTGCATTTGAAGACATTTCTACATCTGAGGTTCTAGATTGTTTCTGCTGGACCTGCAGGTCGCAGATCCACACAGACAAGTTTCAGTCCGGTTCTGCCTTGCTTCACCCGCCAGTCGGAACCGTGAGGTCCGATCCGGCTGATGGGGCCCTGTGGGGAGGAGCTGGACGGGGCCGGACCCGGCTGCACTGTTACAGGTCGACCTGTTGCTGCTCACCTGGATGCTGAACACTGCAGGCTCCTCCTTCAGCTGGCCAAACTCCAGATAGCCTTTGTTGGTTCCATCGCTTGGCAGAAAGCAGAACCGGTCCGGCCGCGCCGGGCTGCCCGGCACGTGCCGGTAAGCCAGGTCCAGCTGGTCGATGTCGGTCTGCAGGAACCTGGGTGGCGAAGGCAGCGGCGCTCCCCTCAGCAGAAGCTTTCCGTACCTGGGCAGCAGCGTGACGATGAAGGTCAGGTTGGACGCTGCGGTATCCGGGTCGGTGAGCCGCAGAAGGTCGGGGGTCACGGCGGCGACGGAGCCGTCCTGCAGACGAAGGCCGGCGTTGACGCCGAGGGTTGGAGGGATGCGGTCGCTGCGTTCGATGGTGAAGAGGAGCGTGCCGGCGCGGGACGAGGCGCCGTTGGTAACGACGAAGCTGCAGAGAGAAAATACATCAGTAATGTGCAGCGCCCTCTGCTGGGTGGATGAACCTCGCTGATGGATGGCTGCAGGTTTGATTCTCTAGTCAGGACTCGTTAGGAGAAGGCTCCCTGCTGAGCTCTGCTGTGACCCAACGTCTGTGGTTCTGGTTCTGAGTGAACTCCCAGTAAGACAAGGATGATGAGGACTGGGTCAGAGGAACAGCCAAGTATAAATAGCTGGACAGGCTGGTGTGTGTTTGCCCTTACAGCCCCGTGCCAATCTGAAGCTACGCTGCAGCACACACACACATCTACACACACACACACAGACACACAACGCTGCAGCACACACACACACAGACACACAAACACATCCACACACACACAGACACATCCACACACACACACAGACACACAAACACACACACACAGACACACAAACACATCCACACACATCTACACACACACACACAGACACATCCACACACACAGACACATCCACACACACGTTGCACAGCAGCATCTGGCGGCCATGTTTGCCCAGGACGTCTGTTTGGTCACTCATTCATCATCTGCTGTCACTTGAACCCCGGGGTGTTGATGGTCAGGCGACCCGAAACAATCTGCTGAGCCCAGAACCAGCTAACGACCGGAGTCGGTATTCCAGAACAGCCTGGACTGGGCCCACTGCAGGTCCAGGACTCGTTGAACCGACCCGGTCGCTGCGTGTCTTTGTCCAAGTCGCTCCAAGAATTCCCATCAAATTCCAGTGAAGGAAAAATGTTTGGTGAATTTCTGTCTGAACGAGAAAATGTTCTGGTTTGTAGCTAAAACTGGAGGGCCGACCTTCTATTGCTGCAGGGGCCACCAAAGGCCCCAGGGCCACGCTTTGGGCATCTGCTGGAAGCATGAACCTAGAAACTGTCTTGGCACAGAAGCTGATCAAGAGTGGGACCGGAAGCCCGGCGTGTGGTCCGTCCCCTGCGGATCGGGTCAGAAGTGTGAAGCGCTGGCCCGGTTCTGTGGATCGGGCAGAAAGCGAAAAGTTCTGGCCCGGATCTGATCCGAGCGGTCGCAGCCAGGATTGTGACGGGAACTGGGCCGGCCGGCTGCTCGGTCTGCAGCCAAGCAGTGGTGGCGCGGGTCTGGGCGACAAACCAGACCTGCCCCTCCCCCACCCGCTGCTGCCAAGTTGGCATCAGAAGCAGGCGGCCGCCTCCAGGCTCGGTCCGTCCTCGGCCAAATGCGCTGCTGCCGTTTTCAGGGGACAGAAAGGTGGAGACGGAGCGGTTCGGATGGGTTCTGGATCAGCTCAGGTGTTGATCAGAACCAGAACCCGCTCCAGGTGCCTGGCCTCACCTGAACGAGTCGGCGTCCGAGTCGTGGTCGTTGCTGTGGGTGTAGCACACTCGGTGCGCCGCCACGTCCAGCTGGGTGGGCGGTCGGGCGGGCGCCGGACCGTGGCCGGACACGGCGAACACCAAGTCCTCGGGTCGGCCCGCCGAGTCCAGCGCCAGCAGGACGTCGGTGTTCAGGACGAGCCGCTGCCCCTCCCGCAGGCGGACGGGCCGGGTCTGCAGCACGATCTCACCTGGAGGCGGTCAGAGGAAGAAACTAATGTTTCTACGGAAACCGACCGGAACCAGAACTACTTTAGCAACCTTGCAAACACTGAACACAACAAGAAGCAAAGTCAGGAAGAAAAAGGTTCTGATAAACACCAAAACGTCTCTACCGGGTCGAAACAACCAGGAAAACTAAAACTCAAATGACAAAGTAAAACATTTTCATACAACACCTTGTTGGAAAAGTGGATCAGAACCAAATTCAAGCCCAGAACCGGACCCAACTTCCTGAGCCATTAATCAGTCTAAAAAGTTCTGACCCAGATCTGAGCGCCTCTGATGCTCCTGCCTTGCTCAGCAGCGTGCCGGCAGCCAGGTTCTGGGAGCGACCCGTGTTTGTGTTTCGGATCAGCACCCAGAGGAAACGGGTCCACAGCTGCTGCGCCTCCTCCCCGTTAATTATTCAGCGGCTGACGAGGCCCGCCGTTTCTCACCTCGGCTCCTCCAGGACCGCCGGGCCCGGCGCCAGAAGGGCCGGGCCCGGCGGAACCGTGTTCACCCGACTGGTAAAAATGACAGGAAGGAGCCACTAAATAATGCAGGAACCGACTGACCCGGGGGGCTGCAGAACCGGGTCTCTGCACATAAACTGGATCTGTTTGTTTTAAAGACGTGTTGTGAATCAACTGAGTCGGTTCTGGTTCTGGTTCTGACCTGGGTCCACCGTGCGAATGGAGATCAGGAAGCTCTGAGTTGGAGACTCATTGTCCTCGTCGCTCAAGATGAAACGGAAGCTGTCGTGACCTCTGAACCCGACGCCGCTGGTTCTGTGATGGTACCACACCCGGTTCATCTCCACCTGTTCCTGAGTGAAGTTCTGACCCGCTTCAAGGTCCGCCCAGCTGGACTCTGTCTGCAGAAACAGAGGCAGAAGCTGAGCGGCGGGACGGCGTCCAGATCTGAGTTTGACTCATCAACGCAGCGCTGCTCAGCACGGGTCCGTTTGGGTCAGACGAAGCGGACAGAACCTGGAAACCGACCGGAGTCAGACTGAAACTCCAGCTGTTGGACAACAGAGACACTCATCACCTTCAGCAGCAGTTTTCCAAATCGTGGTGCGGCGGTAATGAAGTAGAACACCTGGCCAGCAGGTGTGTCCAGATCGGCGGCTTCCAGAACCGCTCCGGAGATCACTCTGCGCTCCCCAGAGTCCAGGTCCAGTCCGGCGTTCCTGCAACAACAGGAACCGGTTTGGTCTAGACAGCCTGGACCTGCAACATCACCTCATCCGGAACCAGCTACAGACACAACCAACCTGTCAACCGTTCTACCCAGCAGAACCAGAACCAGAACTCGTTCGGCTCATTTGAGCGGTCCAGTTTAGCTCCGTGTCTGAATACCTGGACTGAAACCACTGTGGCTGCAGTTGGGTTCAAAAGGTTTGGAGTGGAGCCGGTCGATGGCGACGGGCCGTAAGGTCAGAGTTCAGTCTGAGGAGCCTGATGGAGCTGACCTGCTGTTAGGGTTAGGGTAACGTTTACGTCCCTCCCAGCATGTGGCGCCGTTCATCAAACCGCTGGGAGTGTCCCGAACACTCAGCCATCGCCCAGCAGGTTGTTTACGACGGGAAAGATGGAAGCTGATAAGAGCTAACAGAAACTCTCCTGGCTGCTGCAGCAGAGCCTGGTGGACGTGCTGCAGCAGAGCCTGGTGGACGTGCTGCAGCAGAGCCTGGTGGACGTGCTGCAGCAGAGCCTGGTGGACGTGCTGCAGCTATTGAGGACGTTAACCTGCCACACAACCAAGTCTGTTATTTGGACCGAGCTGAACTGGTTCAAAAGGTTTTTTATGTTTCTATGCGTCCTTTCCTGATCTTTGAAGGTTTCTGACACATTTTCAGGATTTCTATGTGGCTAAAGACTTCAGACATCTGAGCGTTTTGGTACTTCTGGACCAGGTACTGGACGCAATGTTGGACCTGGTTCTGGATCCAGTGCTGTTGGTAGGAAGCAGAGGTGCTGCTGATGCTGAGGGCTTCAGGGGTTCTGACATCAGGAACCATCTGTTTGCTTCTTCACTCGGAAATAAAATCCACGCAGGAGAAGCTGCAGCTCATCCTGCAGGAAACCAGGAAGCAGCAGCTGCCAAGTCGCCGTGTTCTTCTGCCTGACTGGAGGCCACGGCTCCGCGCCTTACTGCCCCCTCCTTACTGCCCCCTCCTTACTGCCCCCTCCTTACTGCCCCCTCCTTACTGCCCCCTCCTTACTGCCCCCTAAAGGCTTCATCTAGACCTGTAGTAAACAAAGGCCAGGTAACGTTCCTCTCCACAGGTGATCAGGTCAGTAGGGCCCGACCTGGCTGGGAGACCTTTTCCAAAAGTCCAGCAGTCAGACATCTGGTGAGACCCTCAGGAATCAGATCCATGTCCCCTCCGTGTCCCCTCCGTGTCCCCTCCATGTCCTCTCCATGTCCTCTCCATGTCCTCTCCATGTCCCCTCCATGTCCCCTCCGTGTCCCCTCCATGTCCCCTCCGTGTCCCCTCCGTGTCCCCTCCGTGTCGCCTCCATGTCCCCTCCGTGTCCTCTCCATGTCCCCTCCGTGTCCCCTCCATGTCCCCTCCCCTTTTTGTCTCTGATGTTCACGTCTTCCTGCTGCTGAGTACCAGATGATACAAAAAAGTGTTTCCATGGTAACGTCCTTCCAGAAGTACAACAGCTTCTGGTTCGGCTCTCATCTTTGTTATTAATAAGGATCATGAAACTAACTCTGACCTCTGACCTCAGAGACAGATTTACAGCTTAGATACATTTAAGCTTTAAAGTATGTGTGTGTGTGTGTGCAATGATAACTTGATATACATAGCAGTACCAGTATTAATAGTAGTAACAGTAGCAGTAATAATAAGTCCTCTAACCTCTAACCTCTAACCTCTAACCTCTAACCTCTAACCTCTAACCCCGCCCTGCTGAGGCTCATTTGCTGAATGCAACTAATACAGTAACTTGTAATCTAGTAACCAGAAAAGTCTTTTACTTTTTTAAGCATTAATCAGAAATGAAGCTACATTCTCCAGGTCCCCTCTGTGTACCTGACCAGGTGTGGCGTGTTGTCGTTGACCGGCAGCACCGTGACCCGGGCAGCACCCCCCACCGAGTGGACGCCGTCGCTCAGTTGCAGCAGGACGCTGTCCTCCAGGGTATCCGAGTCGTCGTGCACGTACAGCACCGTCATGCCTACAGCGAGGATACAGACCCAAAACAGCGGTTCTGTTTGTAGAACCCGACCCAAGGAACTGGGACCCAGTCCATCGGCCTCCTCACCTTGACGCAGCTCCTGAAGGGTGAAGGTCGTGACCCGGGCGCCCGCCCAACCCTGCGTATTGCGGACCAGCCGGCCGTGACTCGGGGGGCGCTCCACCTGGAAGGTGAGGAGGTCGGCCGGGACGTCCAGGTCACAGGCGTCCAGAGTGGGCGGAGTCAGCTCCTTAGCCCCGCCTTCCTTCACCTGCCGGAGGAAGTGGAGGAGTCACTCACCTGTTTCATGTTACCATGGTTACAGCTTTGATCAGACGCACGGTAAAGTTGGCGAGCAGCAGGGAAGGCGGCTCGTCATTGGTCGGGTTGATGATGACGTAGAGAGGGACGGGGGCGGAGCTAAATGTGCCGTCACTCACTCTGATGGACATCTGGTCTGCCGTTGGCTCCACCCCTCTGTGCTCTGATTGGACGTACCTGATGAAGCCCAAAGTCAGGTGGGTCAGGCTGAAGGATTCTGGGAGAAGACAGTCAGGTCAGGATCCAGAACTGGAGTCTGGGTCGGGTCAGGAACCAGTACCAGGCATACGGACCAATGGGTATCCCTGCGCCGCTCTTCTCTGAGCCCGGCATCGGCAGCACGTTCTCCAGGAAGCCGTGAAGGGGCGGAGCCTCCAGGTGAAAGGTCAGATCCTGGGGGATGCTGTCTGGGTCTGAGGCCCCGAGAACCCCCCCACACAGACAGGCCCTGGAGCCTTCATCCACCAGCAGCAAGGACTCACCTGGAGACACAAGACACAGAGACAGGTGTTCCCTGACCCGGGCTCTGACTGGTCCTTATTAACCGGGCTGAGACCCGGCGCGGTTCAGGGGCCGTTGCCGTCTCTGCGTTTCCTCTGAAGGGTTCCAGGCAGTTCATTTTTTCGTTTTTCATTTATTAAACCAAAACGACTCGACTCGGGCCGAGTGCACAGCGTGTCCTGATTGATCGTTGGCCACGCCCCTTCGCTCCCTTCGCTCTTGCTGACTGCCTTGGGAAAGGCAGAAATGCGATCAAACAATCTGTTTTTGTTTCTCTGCTGGTCGGATGAATTCAAACGTCTCTGCAGCGACCTTGGAAAACAGAACTGAGGTTACGATGCAGAGCTGGTCAGAACTCTCCAGAACCTCTCAGGGAATCTGGACTCGGGTGTTTATCAGAACGCTCTGGGCCGATCCAAGTCGGTCCGAGTTCTCTGGCTCACCAGAACCGGACCCACCCTGTGGTTCCTAATGGTCTTACCCAGAGTGACTTCAGGAACCTTGTTGTTCACAGGAAGAACCGTGATGTTCAGGTCATAAACAGGAAGCGTGCCGTGCAGAGGGACAGGTGGGGGCGGGGCGTCTCCATGGCAACAGTCATCCATCACGCCGGCCTCCCCGTCAGAGATGATGAGGGTGACCGTGTCAAACACCGGCCCGGGTCCGATCTCTGCACCTGAACACAGAGCGGTGTTCTCAGCCAGGTCTAAAGACCCGCGGGCCCTGAACGCAGCACGGACTCACCTGAGTGGACGTAGTGGACGTGTCCCTGCAGCAGGTCCTGCTGGGAGAACTTGTCCGTCTTTACGCCGGCTCTCTGCAGCTCCCCCCGCCCAGGACTCCGGGCCAGCATGTAGGCCAGCCTGGAGTCGTCGCCGTCCCGGTCCGTGGCCGACAGGAAGTCCGCCGTCACCTGGACCCGCCCCCCCTCCTCGCAGCTCAGGGATGTCCGCAGGCCCCCAGCCAGCCGGGGGGGCTCGTCGTTCATCGGTCGCACCTAAAGAAAAGGCAGGTAAACACTGGGGTGATCCAGTAGAACCCTGGACCCGCTCTGTAACCCGGTAGGACCCAGGTTTCGCTTTGTGAACATCAGGTGGAGGGGATGGAAGATCATCCAGAACCTTCCAGAACTCGTCCAGCCTGACCCGTCTATCGGTGCTATTGGATGATGTCGCTACTTACAGACTCACCTGGACTTGTAGCACGATGTCCATGGAGTTCTGCCCGTCCGTCACCTTCAGACCCACCTGGTCTTCTCTGGTCTCTGAGTCGTCGTGGACGTACCTGAGATGTAGGCAGAGAGCAGCTTAGGAAACGCAGAACAGGAGCCACAGCTGCAGGAGTCAGAGGGAAACATCTCCTTCAAGAGAACTTTCTGGACAGGAACGCTTGGTGCTAATGTGAAACCTTGATGAGACCTCCTGCTGGGCTGAACGTACAGGACTGGACTTTGCACCGGGCCCTCTGCTCACCACCACCAAGCAAGCTGGGTGAAGAGTTTTGGTGCAGTGGTTGGTGGGGTGGGTTTTGAGTCAGTGACGTCCCGACTGCAGGACAAACTCCTACAACCGCTGGGAGCATCATCCTCACCGCCAGCAGAACACAAAGACCTCCTACTCTAGAGAAGACAACATCCTCAAGACTTTATCTATGGAAAAACCACCAAATCCTGGAGGTTCTGCTGCCTGACTTCCCACCACTCTGGGTCAGAACCAAACTGACATTTTCAAGCACTGATAAATGAACTTGAGTCAAAGCTCTGCTGAGCTGGAGGCCTGGTGATAAACCCGGAAGAACCAGAGACCTGGATGAAGGCGAGTCTCACCTGAGCTGCAGTCCTCTCAGGTCAGGGAGCCTGAACCTGCCTCCCTGCAGCAGAACTCCACCCCGCAGCTCCAACCAGCCGTGGCGTGCCGTCTTCTGCACCTCCACCCTCAACTCCTCTTCAGGACTGTCCCGGTCCTGGACCAGCAGGTGCTCCTCCGTGACAAAGGCCGCGCCGCCCTCCTCCACTCGCAGCAGGTTGGTGAAGGCCTGAGAGACGACAGGTGAACCAGAACATCTGCAGAAACAAGACCTCCACCCACTCAGAGCAGCCAGGGCGACCTCTGACCTCAGGGGGAAGGTTGTCCACAGGGGTCACGGTGATATTGAAGACTAGGCCAGAGACGGTACCGCCGTGCGGGTCACTGACGGAAAACACAAACTGGACAAAGAGCGGGTCAGGGCCAATGTCCTCCACTGGGGGCATGAAGGCCACCTTCCTGTGGTTGACGGCGTCCTGCAGCGGCAGAAGATGGAGGACAGTCACTAGAACCCAAAATCTGGTTCTGGTCCAAATCGGTCTGCTCTAGGAGGAAAATGGCTCCAAGTTTAACAAACGATATGCAGGAGAACGTAAAGATGCAAAACCAGAAGAGCTACTTTCTC
>NC_057877.1:29676509-29759009 GCF_019740435.1 Gambusia affinis | reverse complement strand
GTTTCAGAACCAAACAGCTTCCTGTTCACTCAGAACCAGCCGGACCCAAACATCCCGTCCTGTTTGTTAGTTTGACTTTATTCTAGTGAGTCCAGAGAGATTTGGGAAATTAATTACAGAACACAACAATCACTGATCAAACTTCAACAAAGAGCAACAAGAATAATGAACAATAATGAAGGACCAGGATCAGACTAACACGTTATTTATCCAGATGTTTTATACATTTACAACATTTAGTACTGAACAACTACAAAATAATATTCAAATAAATAAACCAACGCTGTACACAATTTCATTCATAAATAGAAAAATAATTATAAATGTATTAAGTACTGCATTGCCTATTGTAAAAAAATCACTAATCATAATATTTAGCATTGCAAATTGTTATCTGGATAAAATGAGCTGATGATACAAATCTGGTCCCTTATAGCTGGTTATGATATATTCATAAATATATAAAATGGTCTTCACTGTTTTGTTTAGAGGTTGGTTCTAGACCAGCTTTACCTCAGGGCCGTGCAGACTGTGTTTTTATGGAGACACTTAAAAAAAGAATTAAACACAAACAGATTAATATTAATCCATCCATCCATCCATCTTCTTCCTCTTATCCTGGTCGGGTCGTGGGGTCAGCAGCTTCAGTATGGAGGTCCAGTCTTCCCTCTCCAGTTTCTTCTTCCAGCTCCTCCAGGAATCCCAAGGCGTTCCCAGGAATCTCAAGGCGTTCCCAGGAATCTCAAGGCGTTCCCAGGCCAGCAGAGAGACATCGTCCCTCCAGAGTGTCCTGGGTTTCCCCTCCTCCTGGTGGGACATGAACTCCTCACCAGGGAGGCGTCCAGGAGGCATCCTGACCAGATACTCCTCAACTGGCCCCTCTCGATGTGAAGGAGCAGCAGCTCTACTCGGAGTCCCTCCTGGATGACTGAGCTTCTCTCTCTAAGGGAGAGTCCAGACACCCTACGGAGAAAACCCATTTCAGCCGCTTGTATCCGTGATCTCGTTCTTTCGGTCATGACCCAAAGCTCATGACTATAGATGAGGGTGGGAACGTAGATCGACCGGTAAATCGAGAGCTTCGCTTTTTGGCTCAGCTCTCTCTTCACCACGACGGACCGGTACAGCGCCCGCTTAACGACAGACGCTGCACCAATCCGCCTGTCGATCTCCCGCTCCCTTCTTCCTTCATTCGTGAACAAGATCCAGAGATACTTGAACTCCTCCACTTGGGGCAGGACACCCCCCCTGACCCGGAGAAGGCACTCTACCCTTTTCCGGCTCAAGACCATGGCCTCGGATTTGGAGGCACTGATCGCTTCACACTCGGCTGTGAACCGCTCCAGCGAGAGCTGCAGATCACGACCTGATGAAGCCAAAAGAACCACATCATCCGCAAAAAGCAGAGATTTGATCCTAAGGCCACCAAAACGGATCCCCTCAACACCTTGGCTGGTCCAGAGATTCTGTCCATAAAAGTAATGAACAGAATCGGTGACAAAGGGCAGCCCTGGCGGAGTCCAACTCTCACCGGAAACGAGCCCGACTTACTGCCGGCAATGTGGACCAGACTCTGACACCGGTCCTACAGGGACCTGACAGCCCGTATCAAGGAGCTCGGTACCCCATACTCCTGGAGAACCCCCACAGGGCTCCCCGAGGGACACGGTCGAACGCCTTCTCCAAGTCCACAAAACACATGTAGACTGGTTGGGCGAACTCCCAGAACCCTCCAGGACCTGCTGAGGGTGTAGAGCTGGTCCAGTGTTCCAGAACCAGAACCAGAACCACACTGCTCTTCCTGAATCCGAGGTTCAACAATCCGATGGATTGTTAATATTTCATCATTTAATAATGTGAACAAAGAGCCACTTGTGTCTCCAGAGATTCAGGTTGCAGATCTGATTTATTAGATGGAAAGTGTGATCATATCTCCATACAGTAGTTAAAAGAGCAGTTTATAATTTTTAATTCATTAAATTAATTTTTATTAAAAATAATTTTTAGGTATTTTTAATAATACCTTAAAAAGAAAATTGTGAAGAAAAAAACATCTACCACTGAATATTTAAAAAAGATATTTATTTACTATCATTTCTTTAGGGCCCCTCTTGGCCCCCATCTAGAACCGGCCCTGGCCTGCAGGGTTTTTATTTATCATGTTTTTTCCTTCATTGATAGGAAGTCAGATTATCCAAACTAGTAAACCACATTAATAAAATATTAGTGAAATAATACATTAAATGACCACTGGACAATTATTCATAAAATATAAAAACATTTCTGAATAAAACAAAATGAAAATAATATAATGTAGGAAATATTTATGTATTTCTTGTTAATCTATTCATATGATTTGTTCTTTAAATGGCTACTAATTTTGGCTAATGCTATTAGCCAAAATTATATATTTATTAAATATATATATTTAATAAATATATTTATATATATATATATATATATTAATATATGGATATATTTATTAAATATCATCCAAACTCATCATCCTAAACAAAGAACCAAACCACAATAAGAACCTGAATCAATCAATAACTAAATGTTCTGTACCATGTCAGCCTCAGGAGATGGTTGAGGATGAAGAGACTCTGATTTCTGGTTCTGAAGGTTCTGATGGGTCTGCGGTTCCTCTCCTGATCCATTCAGTCTGATATACAGCAGCACACGGCGCCACGACGAACACTTTTAATTTTTTTGTCTTTCGATGTACACACTATCCATCTTCTCTGAAATTGTTCAGCTTATAATGCTGAACATCTGTATTTTTAAAAGTGTTTTTGCTTCTCAGGACATGGAATCGGGTCGAGGACGTTTTAAAAAAACGGGTTGCTAGCAGCCAGTGTTGGGTAAGTTACTTTAAAAATGTAATCCGTTACAGTTACAAGTTACCTTGTTTAAAATGTAATTGTAGTGTAACTTTTTCGATTACTTTTAAAAAGTAATGTAACTAATTACTTTTGATTACTTTTTGATTACTTTGAGGTTTTAATGAGTATTGACCCATGTTCAACATTTTATTTTTCTTAGTGCACTGCAGGTTAGTGCACCGCCACAGGCAGTGCAATAATATGATTCTGCATTATCTGTTTCTCTCAGGTTAGGGAACAGTTCATTAGCATTAGCCTTTTAGCTTAAATAAGCTATTACCTATTTTTCTGACTTAATAGCCATGTTTAGTATACTGACTGGAGTAAGTAAATTATAGAGAACATTCTAATGATACCCCACATGCTGCTGAAAGTATTTAGGCTTACATTAGCATTTTGGCTAATTTGAGCTTATACACTCATTTTAACAGACTGAATGGTGCACGTCCAGCTTACTTAACATACTTGTGACTTTCCAGAAGCTAATGACTACTATTTAGCTAAGTTAGCATTGATGCTAATTTTTAGCATCAGAACCCTGGGTCCAAACCGACGGGCACACTTTGGCAGGCCCCAGTTAAATTTCTTCAAGAATTTTCTAGTTTACTTTATGTTCATGAAAACCATAACACTAGCACATTGCATACAATGTCTCATGGGAAAGAATAGATTCCGACGTTTGTCATGCATCAACACCAAACAGTCAAATATTCGTAAAACAATACGCTTCGTCTATCAGTGAGCTGCAATTACCTCTAAAAGTTTCCTCAGGTTTGACATAGATTGCTTCGACGTGGACAAGTTCTTGATAGCCGGCAAACACTTATTGCACTGCACGGTTAAATTTGAGCCATTTTCACAGATGTAAATGTAAAGCAGTGCATAAATGTTACAGAAGAGGGTACTATTGTTTTCTGTAATTGCTGGTATTACCACAATTCCGAGATGTTTGTCCTGCCGGGGACACCGTAGTGCAGGGGATTTTTGCGCGAGCTGCTGTATTTCTTACAGTGTGTTTACTGCTTGTAAGGTAAGCAGCAGCTTCGCTAGCCCGGTGTAAAATATACATTGCGTTGGTATGCCGATCTTTTTTTCTGTTTGTTCAGTGTGCCAATTGGCTGCAGATTGCATCTTGTTTTGCACCGAACACACCCCACTTTCACGAAAAGAAACACAACGCAGAGCCCATAGGGTGTCTTCCACCAGCTGCAGGTCTGAAGAGGGAGAGCCTGGGTTACATAAATAAAATGCTCCTTTAATTTCCAGCGCTGGAAGGCTGTCATTTTTGATGCGCTGCTTGAGCTGAAAAGGAACCGTCCGCTCGCTTGCTGTTCCTCCAGGAGGCTCCACCAGCACAGGATGGAACATCAGAGTGGCATTGCGGCTATGATAGAGCGGGAAAGCAGCGATATAAAGAAAGCAAAGCAATAAAAATATCATGAAGTATTTCGCAAAGGTTTTTGTTTATATATTTTTTTAAATGTAACTAAATTTGTAATTCTTAATATTTTCGGAAGTAACTGTAACTGGATTACAGTTACTCTTTTTTTGTAATTAAATTACGTAACGTCGTTACATGTAATCCGTTACTACCCAACACTGCTAGCAGCTGACCGCGGGTTGCTAGCAGCTGACCGCGGGTTGCTAGCAGCTGACCGCGGGTTGCTAGCAGCTGACCGCGGGCTGCGCAGTGTCCGTCAACGTTCAGGTCGGTCCGCAGCGTTCTGGGGTCCTTTAGCTCCCGCCACCATAATTTAGCTGACTTTAATACTTCCTGTGTTTTAGTTTTATGGATGCTAATGTCCCTCTAAAGCTGGACTAGAATCGCCACGGGGGGGTAATCCCTCTACCTGAGTCAGGTTCACCTGGGTCTCACCTGTCTGGTGGGTGGAGCTCTTCCTGACCAGCCGGCCTGCGCGAGGGGCGCTCACCATCTGGTACCGGATGAGGTCGTCGCTGGAGTCCATGTCGGTGGCCAGCAGCAGGTACTCCTGCAGGCGCACGGCGCCGCCCTCCGGCACCTCCACCGCCACATTGTTGATGAGGAACGGCGGGGAGTCGTCCTTTGGCAGGATGTTTATGGGGAACTTGTGGCGGATGCTGTGGTGGCCATCGCTGATGCGGAAGATGATGTGGTCACGGGTAGAGTCGCTGTCGGAGTGATGGTAGATGACCACGCCCTCCTTCAGGTCCCGCACCTGGAACATGAAGGCCTTCACACCTGGAGGCAGCAGAAACACATGATCAGGGCCAGCTCTGGTTTCAGCAGAGCAGGATGGGCGGGGCTTCCGCTAATGGGAGGGGCTTTCGCTAGTGGGCGGGGCTTCTGCTGTCACCAGCATCCAGGAGATCTACCAACTTCTGTTTCAAAATTCAGTATGTATTCCCTCTTCCCAGTGAGCAGCTCGCCTGGTTCACTCAGGTATTGTTATCTTATTATTTCATTTTTTCTTTGTGTTTTTCTCCATTATTGTCCAATGTTCTGTACATTTTACAGCGTTCAACTAACTGTGCTACTTCATATATCAAAACGTTCTGCTTCTTCTGGAGGTTTCTGCTATATCTTTTGCTAAACTTCACTATTTTACTCTTTGAAATATTTATGCTTCTGTGCAAATTTTTTGCCCCATTGAAATATATTGAAATTCTACAAAGTTCCACAAAAATGTTCCACTTTTTCACAGTTTACTACTTCTGCCTACTTCAACCTAGAAACTTTGGAACCAGCCACCAGACTTTAAACTACATTCAAATGTCGTGCTGTGGTGCAGCACCACCCACATTCTGAGGCCTTGATTCCTTGACGCTGCCGTCGTGGGTTCGATTCCCGGACCCGGCGACATTTGCCGCATGTCTTCCCCTCTCCTTCCCCCTTTCCTGTCAGCCTGCTGTCATATTAAGGGACACTAGAGCCACAAAAGACAAAACCTTCCAAATGTCTCAGATTTCTCTTACTGTTTTCCTGTAGTTACAATTTCAGTTTTATGCAGATATTTGATGTTTTCAGGTTTATAGTTTAATTTCTCTAACTGCTGTCAGTTGTTAGAGTCGACACCAGTGGAGCCCAAAGTGGCCCTGGAGGGCCGATTGCATCCTGATGTCTTATTCTCTCCCTGGTACCAACAACCTCCTCAGCAGGTCGATGTTCTTCGGCCTCTAAAGATCCATCATTGGATCCAGGTGAGTTAAACCAAAGAGACTAAAACCTGCAGGATGTTTTAGTCTCTCTAGTAACTCTCGGCCCTCCAGGACCCACTTCGGGCCCCCTGGTCTAAACTCTAGTAACTGACCATTTTTGAACTTTTCATGCTTTTTGACACACAAAATGATGCTGTTCATCCATATTTAACTGTGCAGGAATAATTTATGCATTAAAACGCAGCCATGCTTTAAGGAACTAGAACTATCATTGCTACAGGTGTCTCTGTTTTCTGGACGTGTTAAACCTTCTCCTGTTCCTTGTGCTCTGTTTCTGTCTGTGACAGCATTCTGCTTGTCTACCTTTCTCTATATGGCTACTGGTTTTACTGGTTTTACTGGTTTTACTGTCTACAATGTTCTTCTGCAACTTGAATTTTAGCAATTCATAGATCAAAATTTTCTGCCTTTGTGCTAATTTGTGCTTTTTTGTGCCATGTTTCACCTTTCAACTTTTTCAACCCTAATTTCTGCCTCTGCTAACTTGTGCTGCATCTCTGGATACATTTCACTCTTTAGATTTCTACCAGGCATGACTGTAACTTTCTTCTGCTTTTTCCCCTAATTCTTATGTTTTGTTTTGCAATCATTCTGCAGATATGCATTCTCATGGCTGTTTCACTAAGAGCATCAATTTTTCTAGTTATTGTTACTACTAGAAATACTATTATTGTTACTTAGAGTAATAGTATTATTACTAATATCATTTTTATTATTATTGCTATTGCATCCAGAAACTGCATCTGCTGAAGGTTTTCGTTTGATTTCTGCTTTTCTTGGAACTGCTCTATAAAAGCTGGAAGCTGATTGGTCGGTTTGTATCACAGTTGAAGTCCAGTGTGAATGTTCTGAAGAACCCGACATTGGGTTCACCTCTTTGAGGAACAATGTTTGACCCTCCTGGCCCCTAGCTGACCTCCAGAGTCAGCTAGCCTCCTGCGGTGGCAACAAAAAGGATTACCCAGAATGCTCTGCGCTGTAGTCCACTTCCTGCTTTTGGAGCGGTCTCTGGTCCACTTGCTGTTCACACATGCATTCAAACCAAACCAGGGTTCACTTCAACTGAACCCAGACCGAGATTATGAGGACCAGAGGTCAGAGGTCGACTAGCATCCACACCTCACCAACCGAACCGGAGTTTCTAGGCAACAGGCTGGAGTCGGATCGAAGCGGACCGAACAGGAGTGAACGATGCTGTCACAGCAGCATTGGGCCTTCCAGAACCAGAACCAGGCAACTACAACACTCAGCGGGTCTCTGTCCAGTCGTGGGACGACCAGCGCCAGTTGGCTGGACCTCTGCTGACTTAGGTCAGTCCCTTTAGAGGGCGTGAATATTTATGCAACCACTTCTTTAATGTTAAATATTTTTTCACTATTTGGCAGAAATCAGGTTTCATTTCCACATTAAACTGAGCCGTTGTCATTTTTACAAACAAAAAGCCAAATCTTGTTGATCCTGATTAGTTTGTAAATTAAGACACTCAGAGGAGTGAACACGTTTTACTGCAGCAGTTGAAAAGTTCTGCTGAGGTTCTGCTGCAGCGAAACCCGTTTGGGTCGGCTCTCCGTCTCCTGCTGCTCTCACCATGAGAAGCTTGTTTGTCCTACATGAAGGAAGCGTCTCCATCTGTCAGACGCCACCGGCCAACATGGACCGCTTCCAGTCTCAACTCCACACTTTGATTCAATTACCGTCCCGGCGCCGCCCAACTGGACCGCGCCTGAAGGCACGTGAGCGCAGAGCCGGGCCAACGCGTGGCGTCCTTCCCGAGGACGGGGACTTCCTGCCGAGGACGGGGACTTCCTGCCGTCCTCTGCCAGGCGGACAGAAGGCCGAGGTCAGCAGGCAGCTTGAGGGACGCGCCGGCCCGGCCCAGACCTCGTTAGCGAGAGGACCGGGGGGAACCGGGCCGCCGTCCGGGACCCGGGTCCACCAGACACAGACTGCTCAGTAATTGGGCCCAAAGGTGGTTCTGGGCAGCCGGCCCAATCCGGGCCGCAGAGACCGTGAGGCAGGCAGCCGGCCATTTGACTGGAGGCGTCGACTGGACCGCCTGGCAACCGGGCCGGACCGGTGATCTGTGGGTTGGTCCGCTCCTCAGAGACCCAACAGCTCTTCTGCAGCTCCAGCAGAACCAGCAGAACCAGCAGAACCCGAGCTTCCAGCGCTGGGCAGCAGAGGAAGACGGTTCTGTCTGGGTTCTACATCCCAATCTGGGCCAGACTTTGTTTCATCTCCGGCCTCCAGCAGAACGACGACCCACACCGACCGGACCAGAACCAGAACCGGTTCTGTGTATGTGGGCTGACAGCTCTCCTCCTCCTCTCCCTCAGCAGCATACGTCTCGTCTCCCTGCATGTGTTTCCTAATCAGGTGTGAAATCGGCCAAGGACACTTTGCCCACGGCGACCTCTGACCCCGCCCTCCCAGCCGCTGCCGCCGTTCGGATGGAGCGGCAGATTGGAGGCGCTGATGGCTTTCATGGCGCCGTGAACATGGAGCAGATGCACCTCATGCGCGCACACACACACCCACACACACACACACACACACACACACGCCTGTTTGCGTGTCTTTGTGGGACTCCCATTCATTTCCAACCAACTCATTTCACACTGAAATCCTGAATCTGACCCAAACATCAGTTCACTGGATCGGTTTTCAAACCTGTGACCCAGTGTGACCTTTGACCTTTCCTGAGAGAGAGACCCCGATTTTAGCCCGTCAGTTTCCAACCAGATTCTGATGGAGCCGAGGTGTTAAAGGAGTTCTGGTTCTGATGTCTGGAGGTGTAAATGGACCCGCTGGACTGATTCTGGGTCAGAACGTTTTACATTCAAACTTCACATCTAAAAGGAAAAGCATAATAACAATGGAGGGGGGGGCTCTTCCCAGGTATCTCTCTAATTGACCTCTGACCTCTCACCTCTGACGCTGAGGCGCCCGTGCGCCGGTCCATCCACAGCCACCAGGTGAACGGCGTTGATGTTGTCCTTGTCCACGACCTGCAGCTCCCCCCAGGTGATTGGTCGGGACTGACCCTCCAGCAGGTCCAGACCTGAGGCGTTCAAAGGCCGTCAGAAATCTTAGCCTGTGTTTATCGATGCCAAGTAAAAAGCAAATGTACCCATGTTCCAGGAGACTCGAGGTGCGTTTGTTTCTGACATCCTGATGGACAGGTGGACCAGGATGGACGGGCTGCTCGTAAAGAACCCGTCTATTGCCTGGAACTCCACCTGGAGAGAACCGGTTCTACTGGGTCAGAACCAGAGCCCTGTTGACTGACCAGTGCTGTCTGGATCTGGACGCTACCTGCAGGTTTCGGCGGAGGCTCTGGCTGCTGTTGGGGGGCTGGTAGGCCACCTTCATGTCATGCAGGTCCAACCAGGTGAAGGACCCGACCGGCCTGGTGTGGTCCTCCAGGTGTGTGACGAAGCCCTCTGCAGGGGGCGCCGTGACGTTAAACACCAGCCGGTCCTGCACCGTCTCTGGGTCGGTGGCGTCCAGCGTGGCGGTGCTGATCGGGGTGAGGATGAACTGGTCCACCTCCAGGATGGAAGAGGCCATGAAGCCGGGCTTGGGGGGCTGGTTCTGCACCGCGCCTTGGATCAGAACCGGCAGCCACAGCGCCTGTGACTGAGAGAAGCAGAAGAAGATGCATGATGCATGGTGGGAACACACATGGTGCTGTGTCAGGTATTGGTGAGAGTGATGGAAGAATGTTTAGATCCATTAGCTGGGTTGGCGCCGTCACCATCCAACCGGGAACACACCGCACCGCCACCATGTTTCCCTCCAAACCGCCTGCTTCCTGCCGTACCTCCACCAGCTTCCGAGTTGCCTGCTCCCTCAGCTCCACCCGGATTGGGATGTAGTCTGTGTCAGGGGATGGAGGACTGAGGTGTTGGTACCTCAGACCGGAACTCAGGAAGTTCTGGCAGCTGGTTTTAAGGAACTGGACCTCGGTGGTGTGGTGGAGACACGGTTTGTTTCCAGGACAGACTTCCTCCACCTGCCGGCCTGGAGGACAGGAGATGGTTCTGTTGGGCTCAGATGAAAACCAGATGAAGGTCATAGCTCAGGTCTGATCAGGTGTTCTGAACCTCTCCGGAGACCTGAGTTGTCCCGATTGACCAGCCGACCGATCGCTGGGAACTTGGTTTCTGCGGTCATCAGCCTGACGGTGCAGATCAGGTCCTCTTGGGTCCTGATGTTCAGTACGGTGCTGTTGAGGGCGTTGGACAATCCAAAGAACCGAGGAACCACCAGAGGACTGCCGCCCAACTCCACCACACTGGACCCTCCATTCACCACCTGGACCCTGAGCACCACTGTCTCCACCTGCATGTGCGAAGCTGTGAACCTGAGGAAGGAAATCTTACAGACTGGGTTCTAGTACCACAAACAGAGAAAAAGCAAGGTGGTCCAATAAGACCAGAGCAAGTTCTGGTTCCAGAAACATCAGAAAATTCTGGTTTTGTTGGGTGTGGCCCGTCTCAGTGTGTGTTCCTACCAATACACTCGGAGCACCACTGAGTCCTCGTCCAGCAAAGGACTCCCATTGTGAACGTATCTGACCTCATCCTTCAGGAAAATGCAGTCAAACATCTGTGGAGCAACAACAGAGTAAGTCCACAGGCCCAGTCACCTGACCTGCTACAGTCACTCTCACCTGTGGAGTCAACTTCCCCACCCACTGGGTCACTGGCTCGTTCTGTACCACCTCAACCTTGCAGTCGGAGCTTGGATCCACTTGGATCTCCAGGTCTGACTCAGTGATGGACACCGAGCGACCTCGGAGGACCTGCACACCAGGGTTCACCTTCACCATGAAGCGGGAGCTGCTGGCCGACACCAGGAGGAGCAACAGGACCGGAACCGCTCCGACAGAGGCCATGATGGGTCCTGAACGTCTTATTTACCGGTTCAGCTGAGAAACTTCAGAGCTTCATGGCCGCCACCGTGAGTGAGTCTGTCTGCAGCCTGGAGGAAAACATGAGGAAACATCTCAGTTCTGACTCATTCACAGACTCCATGACTCAGAGGAAACATGAGTCCAGGACTGGGACAGGAGGAACAACTGAGGGAACTGATCTCAGCTGGAGTCCTTCCAGATCTCCTAAACATCTTGGCTCCTTGGGCTGAAGGACTGAACTGGGATCAGGTGTTGGTCCCTGTGCAGGTTTACCTCTGCTTTAATCACGGATGTTCTGCTGCCGTTTAATCAGACTGTCTTCTTCTTCTTCTCTTCACAGTAATGCTGCGTTCAGTCATCTGTGCTCAGTGAGTTAACCTTTCACCTCCTGAGAGATAATCTAGCTGTTCTGAGGTCAGTTTCTAGCTGAATCCTGCAGTGAAACGTTCCTTGGTGATTCCCAGATCAACTAGCGAAGCTGGCAGACTCGGTCTGACGGTTTCAGATTCAAAGAACCAGGAGAAGATCAAGTTTGAGAAAAAAGTTAAACAAACCTGAAGCTGTTGCTATTGTTCACCTCCGTCTCTTCAAAATGAAGCACAGATCTTCAGCAGCTCCACGGCTTGCTGCGACCTCCACACATCTGGTTTCAGCACACTGAGGCAGAGAAAGGAGAGCCGTGGCCGAGAGAGAGAGGAAGGGGGGGCAGGAAGTTCAGTGTTTCACAACCTCGTCTCTCCGTCCGCCTGGGAGGCAAAGTAATGACTGGAGTCCTGACCTGCACTGAGACAGTCGCCCTCATCTGGCAGCTGAACTACTACTAGAAAACTGCTGCAGCAATTATACAGGACCAGAAAACTGCTGCAGCAAATATACTGGCAGGGGCAGATCTAGAAAAATATCTCTGTGGTGGCAAGGGGGGGCAAGGATTTTTCAACACAAAACAAAACATCCAGTCCGTTACATTACGCTGTCAGGCTTGATGTTTTTGTGTCATTATTAATATATTTTGATATATTTTGACCTGAACACAGTTTATTAGCTGATTGAACCTCCTGCTCCACTGATGACTTGCTGTGCAGGTTGTCCTATTTTAGTGCTAACGGAACCAAAACACACCGAACTGCGCAGCATGTCCAGCTTATCGGAGTCAATAGCAGGCTAGCAAGTTAGCCTAGCATAACTAACTCACTGATCACTTTTTCAATATTTTCTCTAAATTAAAACTTTTTCCTCACCTGCTAAATGTGAAACCCTTAAACTTTTTTATCTATGGCAGTTATAGGGTTGAATTAACCACTAAATATTGCGTCCTTTTTTCAGATTCTTAGGGTGACTGTGATATTTTCCTGACCACCGATATTCCTGACATCATTGCGCACGATGAGTCACGTAATGTCCAGTCCAGTAATGTATCCATCCATATATATATAAATATATAATGCAGCTGCCTCGCACTTCCCGCTACTCGGCAGTAGGTGTCAGGTTACATTGTGTTACATTCAATGTTATCGGAAAAAAGAAATTCATGCGTTCAACTATTGAATTCATTGTCGCCAGCGAGAGAGGTGGCAACGCTCTCAGTTGCCCCCCACCCCGTAAATCCGCCCCTGTACTCTGGACCAGAAGAGTACTGTAGACTCTAGGAAATATCCAGACTCCAGAGGAAAAAAACTGAATAAGAAATAAAAATGTCTGATGCTAGAATTCAGTTCCAGGAAATACCCCATCCCAGAATCAGTAATCAAACCTTGTTGAGAAACTGAGTGGACTCCAGAGAATAGACAGCACCAGCTGATCTGGGTGCCTAATCTTCATGCCACCAGCTGGAGGTTCCATTTCTACCGCCAGGGTTCTGAAAGGACCAAGGACCGGACCTCTCCTTGTTCAAGGTCCGGTTCTTCTCCAGTCCAGTACTGGAATGTGAAACCACAAATGGAAACGTTTGGACTTCCCCTTCGTCCGTCTTCTCTGGTCTGTTGTTCTCATCAGGAGACAGAATGCTCTCCCAGCGCGCTGCGGCCCGGTTTCTGACCCGGTTAATGGAAGAACCAGCAGCAGGAAGCGGTAAATCCATCTGGACCGTGTTCTGACTCCATTTAATGGTGTGATCCTGTTCAGTCAGAAAAAGCTGCTTCAGAGCAGCTGAACAGAACCAGTACCACCTCCTAACAGCGGACTGAGCCAGGTTACTGGGCCTGGTCTCCTACAGAACCCCAGCTGGCTCTGGTCCAGAGGTCACCTGGTTCATCACCTCCCAGTTTGACCAGTTCAGTCTGGAACTCTGAGGCTGCAGACCAGTCAACTGAGCTTTCACTGAAGCGGGTTTGAAAACTTTAACATTTCACCAATCTATATTTTGTATTAAATAAATTGCAGCACGGTGCGTGTTTGGTACGGTTCGGGCCCCCAGAGCCCCGGCCCCCGTTCTCTCTGCGGTCCTGGACGGAACCTGCAGCCCGGTTGTCTGTCAGACGGATTTACGCTGATCGGATCTTGGCTGCCAGGAACGGCGCCGCTGCCTGATCCGTTCTGACTGCTACCCTTTTGCCGTGGTGACTTCAGAGCTCGCCACGGCGTTTGGCCCCCTGCCCACCGCTCCGGGGCCCCGGGGCCCCTGTCAGCCTGACGTTGTGACTCCTCTGCTGTTTGAAATTAATTTTCTTCCTCACTGACCCAGAATGAAGTCCTGGAAGCGGCGGCGGGATGTTCTGCTACTTTGTTGATGCTCAGTTTGGGAAGTTCTGGCTGCCGAATCTGCAGGATCCCAACAGAACCGTCCGCCCCAGCTGGAGGGCCCGTTCCCCCCCAGAGGGCCCGTTTCCAGGTGAGCAGCCTCCGGTTGGACCGCAGGGGTTCCGTGTTGGCAGCGGAACCTGCGCAGCGGGTCGCTGCCAGCCTCATGGCTCGGATTCAGCCGGATGGCACCGGCCCACGGAGCGCTGCCGATCCGGAGAGGCCAGCTCTTCATCGCCGGGGAAGCATCATCATCATTTGGCTGTGAGGAAACAATCAGAACCAGAACCACTAATTCAGTCCAGGAGGAAAGGATCCAAAAGGTCCGGATCAGTCGTGGTTCTGATTTCTAACCTCTGCTGTTTGGTTCTGGGGAAATTTCATCCCATTTCCTGCATTTATATTCTGACCCAAACTAGTTCCCAGCTGGTTCTGTTTGAGCCCAATCTGCCTGATTTCAGGTGAATCAGAAGGTCAGAACCAGACTAAGGGTCAGAACCCATCCAGTGAAGTTCTGGGCTGTAATCTGACCCGGTTCTGTTGGAACCAGTAGTTCTGTGGACTGATGTCCTCTCAGGCCTTTACACCCATTCAGCTCCCATACTGGTGACCTGTGGAGGTTCCCACTGGGAAGCTGTCGGTTCTGATCCGTCACCTCCACTGACTGACTGACTGACACCGCCCAGCACCCCCCAGCACCGCCACCCCCCAGGAATGATGGGAGAACTGGGCAGCCTGCAGGACAGCCAGCAGTCTGAGGCTGGACTAGAGCAGAGGGGGATCAGCTCCTGAGGAGGAGGACTGGTGTGTGTGTGTGTGTGTGTGTGTGTGTGTGTGTGTGTGTGTGTGTGTGTGTGTGTGTGTGTGATTGGGGGGGCGTCTGCCCTCCCCCACCCACCGCCAGCAACGAGGAAAGAGGAGCTCATCCTCAGATTATGCAAATGAAGTTTTGTTTTGATGCAGAATGAGCCGGACTGGCTGCTAATGTCTCTGGAGTCGTGAAAGGGCGAGACTTCCTGGGAGAAATACCAGCAGGGGGGGGCTGGGTCGGAGGGGGGGGTCCGGGTTATGAGCGGGGCTGGGGAGGGACGCTGCTCCCCCAGCGTTATACATTATCATATTTCCACGTAATTAGTTGGGTTTTCCACATGAAATGAGGAAGCGGCTCGACGGTGCGTTCACTGCCGCGGGAAAAGCCCACTCCGCCTTTTCTGCTGCTCAACCACGGAGACGACCTTTGACCTTTGCATTCACTTCATCAACCACAGCCATCAAGCTGGAGACTGCATGGATCTGATCAGTGGACAGGTCAGATCGACAGGAACCTCCAGGGATCCTGAGGGATTTGGAAGGTCACTAGGGGTCATGAAGGGTCACAAGGCGTTTGAGGGATCCATGGTGTTTTTAGACATCCTAAAAAATCCTGAAGGGGTCATGACAAGTTGTGAGCGATCCTCAAGAGTCTTAGGGACCTGAAGGGTCCTAATTGGTCTGGATCGGTTCTGAGGGCCTCCAGCAGTGTCTGATCACAGGAAGGGAAGAGCAGAAGAATCACATGCAAACATGAAGCCTCCTGCAGCAGAGTTCAGATCTCCAGCTGGGTAAACTACTCAGAACCTTTCCCAAACCTTCTGGGCCCTTCAGAACCATTTGAATGTTCATTCCTGCTGCGTCCAAGGGAAACAGAGAGCATGTTTACAGGAAGAAAGGAAATAACTCCAGATGAGAGAAACCCAGGAGTCTTGGTTCTGGAGGGTCCAGATTATTTTGTTTATCCTGATTTGTTTTCTGGACTCCGGTCCAGTTTGCCGTCCGTCTGCGAGCTGCTCTGCGACTACAGAGATCCAGGAAGAATTTCTTTTCCAGAACCAGAACAGTCAGCTGGTTTCTGCAGAACCAAGCAGGGATTGGTGAAAACTTCTGCATTTAATGATCTGTACAGGACTGGTACCTGGGTAAACTGGTCCAGAACCTTTAATGTCCAGCTTATGAAGATTAAAATCAGACCTAATGTGAGTCCTAGAACTGAACCGTCTTATTCCATCCAGCTGTCCTCCAACTCCTCTTCAAAACTTCTCTGAAGTCCTTTGAGCCATGACCCTGATCTCCAACCGTCCCCTGGGGTCCTGCTGTAGAAAGTCACCTGTCACCATGGGAACCGGAGGCCGCGTGGGCTCAGGCGAACCCAGGACCGGAGGCCAGGGTGGCGTGCGTCCCACGGAGCGTGCTCAGTGAAGCAGCAGCGAGCAGTAGCTTCACATTAGTCTGCAGAGAGCGGAGAGGAGCTGGCGCCGATCCGAACGTCATGCTTCATCAGCCAGTTTCTGCCTCTGCTGCTGGCTGCAGATTCATTCTGAGGCCACCGCATCGGACCCAACCGAACCGGATCAGATCGGGCCACTGCTGCAGAGCGGTTTCACTCTGAAGCAGCAATTGACGCATCTGTGGTTCGGTCCGATGCGGTTCGGTCTGATGCGGTATGTTCTGATGCGGTCCGATCCGGTCCGGTCCGGTCCAAAGCGGTTCGGTTCGATGCGGTCTGGTTTGATCCGGTACGTTCTGATGCGGTTCGGTCCAGCGCCCCCTGTCCACCATCCTGGTCCCTTCAGTGAAGACGTCGGCTACTTGCACTGAACGTTACTGTATATTAATATTACTATCATTATTGGTGCTGTCTTGATTTCTATTGTTGTTTCTGTTTTTATAATCAAAAATCCTTAAAAGAAAAACAAATTACTGAACGATGACTTTCCAAAGAACAAAACGACTTTGGTAATAAAAATGGTTTTTAAAGGTTTTAAGAAAAATGCAATGAAAGGACATTCAATTTAAAATCAACAGCCTATAATCGGCCAATCAGAGTGACTTCGATAGCAAAACCAGTTTAAACTTTGAACTATTGGCAAAAAGACTGAGCTCTGCAACATTTAAACATGGATGGTTTTGGCAGTCATAGCTCTTCTTCTCTTCAGTGGTTCTGTTAGGTTCTGCAGCTCTGTGCTGCTTTCATGAAAATGGGACATCAAAGTATCTTCCATAAAATTTTACCCACATGGCATTAATGTGTAAACCAGAGCTTTCAGTGGAAAAACTAACGTTTTAAATCCTTTTAAAGCCACACAAATATGAGACAGGAACATGGATGATATTTTTCAATAGACCTGTCTATTAATTTATAGATTAATATCTTTATCGGACAGAAATTACAAAGAATAAAGCTGGTTCTTAATCAACTTCTAATGAGTCAAATTGAGCGTGTCATGGAGTCACTGAACAGCATCACGACATGAACACTGACATGAAACATAATATAGAAGAAATATATATATCAAATCTAAAATCATATATATATCATAATATCAAATCTTTGACTCCTTCCAGTCTCGTTTCCATGGTTACCACAGCACAGAGACTGGCCTAGTCAAAGTGTTCAATGATATCCATATAAATACAGACTGTGGGAGAACCACATTGCTGGTTCTGGTTCTGTTGGACCTCAGTGTTGACCATGACATATTACTGAATGGACTGGAGAGTTGGGTCGGACTCTCCGGTCCAGAGATTAACTGGTTTGAATCTTACATAAAGAACAGGGATTTCTTTGTTTCAATTGGAGAGGTCAAAGGTCACATGTGGGGTACCCCAAGGCTCAATCCTAGGACCCTCTTATTCAATATCTATATGCTCCCACTGGCTCAGGTTATAACAGGAAATAATATCAACTACCATAACTATGCAGATGACACACAGCTCTACATTATGATGTCACCAGGTGACCTTTGACCCCATCTAATCACTGAACAGATGCTTAGAACAGATAAATGTGTGGATGAGACAAAACTGAAGTTATTATTTTTGGACCTAAAGAGGAACAATGTAGAGTTATAGTTATAGATATACAGTTATAGACCTAGAGTTATAATCTAGAGCTATATATCTAGAGTTATAGCTCTAGAGTTATAGATCTAGAGTCAGTGCACAGCTTCAGTTATTACAACTAAAAACCAGCGATCAGCCTGAAACCTGGGAGTAGTGATGGACTCTGACCTGAACATTCAGAGCCACATAAAGACAGTTACAAAGTTGGCCTTCTATCACCTGAAGAACATTTCCAGGATTAAAGGACTAATGTCTCAGCCAGATTTAGAGAAACTCATCCATGCGTTTATCTTCAGTCGTATTGATTATTGTAACAGCGTCTTCACAGGTTTGTCCAACAATGTTTGTCACACCGATATTCTGTTGCCCTTCCATGGAAGTGTGGAGCATCCAGACGAATATTTAAACAGTTTTTCCCGTTTTAATTTAAAAGTCATGTCTAAGTTGCTGCTTTGACACGACTGCCAAGACATATGTATAAAATCCCTCAATAGGGCATATAATATTGTAAAAGCAGACAGCTGACCTGACCAGTGAATCACAGCAACAAGGCTGTTAGCCTGTGTAACGCTGAACTGATGCAGTGAAGCTGAGAGTAGCAGGAGAACGGAGCTGCGCCAAGGAGCTAACAGAAGCTAATAGAAGCTAATAGGAGCTAATAGGAGCTAAGAGGAGCTAACAGGAGCTAACAGACGCAGTGAAGAGAAGAAGAGCTGCCATTGATACAGATGCAGCCAAGCATGTTTTTTTATTTATTTATTTTTTTAATTTAACTTTTTATTTGGAAGGGCAAGTTACAATTACATTGTACATCTTAATTTCCAACACAGTGGAAATACAGAAAGGTGTAACATAAACCCATCCAAGATTTTATTTTTTTGAACAGAAACCAAACATCCATAACTAAAGAGTTGGTGGGTGGTAGAGGAGGGTCTGGTCTGATTTTTCTTATGTTAGGGGGAAAACACAATCTGAGCATAGTTTAGCTATAATCCTGAACCAGTACACAGCACACCAGTATTTGCATGTAATAAACTTATTTAGTCCACAGGAATGACTGATTTTCCATAGTTTGTCCATTTAGACCAGATCCTGAAGAATGATTCTCTTTGACCTTGAACAGAAAAAGAAAACTTCTCCATAATGTAAATGTCCTGTACAATATTGACCCAATCCTCAACTGTAGCTGCTTCAGGCTTTAACCATTTCCTGGTGATTGTCTTTTTGCTCGCTGCCAGAAGCATTAACTGCAATTTTTTATCATCCAGAGTCCAGTTGTCGAATGAAATGTTTCCTAAGTATAAGGATTCACATTTACATGGGATTCTTTCAGTAAAGATGTTATTTATATGGGAGCACATTTGCTCCCAAAAAACTTTAATCACAGGACAACTCCAAAAGATGTGATGATTTGCCCCGTTTGTTCCAGAGTCTCCAGCATGTGTCTCTGCTACCCCGATGTTTTTTCTGAACTGGAGTTACAAAAAATCAAACAGTGTTTTTCCAGCAGAACTGTGTCCATGTGTTGGAGCTGGAGGTCATCCAATGTAGTTTGTTAATCTGTTCCCAGACTTCAGATGAGATAAACAGGTTTCCTTCTTTTACCCACTTATTTCTTATGTAGTTTGTGTCACCTTGTGTGGAGGATAAAATGCCATTGTACAAAATGGAAACAAGTTTCTTGCATGAACCAGATTTTAACAAAGACAAAAACACCTTAAAAAGTCCAGGTTTGGCTGTTTCCCAATTGTCACGTATGTTTTGATTAAAATAAGCATGTTTTATTGTTACACACCTCCGTTTTTAGCAAGTAGCTCAAACTCTCAACTGGTATTGTGGTGCATATAAGGTGTAACGTTTACCTTCGAGCAAATGTCCCCCAAGGGAATCGCAGCGCCCCCCCTTAGTAAATTTTTCTCCCAGTGCCCCCAGTCGTCCCCTGAACGCCCCGTTGAGAAACGCTACTTTAAAGGCTTTGGACGGGCCGTAGCACTACAATAGGAATAAAAGCATTTTGTTTTTGATTCTGATGTGAAGTCATGAGCTAAAGGTCATCAGGCCACAGCTGCTGCAGGTGCAAACCTCTGAGCTGCAATCACTTGTTGCAGCAGCAGAGATGAGGATTCCTCATCTTCAGCCAGAGTCAAAAGAGGAGGAAGAGGAGGGTGTTGGCTGCAGCAGCATGCAGCGGCGTGGCTGAGCTCCAGTCTGCTGGCCAAAGCCCAGTTGGTGCTGGATCACAGCGAGCGGTCAGCCGCCGCCTTTCACAGCCAGCTGACATCAGGCCTGGGAGAGAGAGAGAGGGTGTGTGTGGGTGTGTGTGTGAAGGAGTGTGTGCTGGGACACCCCATCAGCTCCAGCACAGCTTGTAGGTGTGTAACCTGCATCCAGGAGGATTAAACTGGCTGCTGCTGCGAGTGTGTGTGGGGGAGGGGGGAGTATATGTGTGTGTGTGTGTGTGGGGGGGGGGGTGACCTGCCAACAACATGACTCTGTGCAAACGGTGCTGATGAAGCCAAAGCTGGAGCTGAGCTGCCAGCTGACCCGGCCGCTAGCTCCCCTGTGTGTGTGTGTGTGTGTGTGTGCGTGTGTGTGTATGTGTGTGTGTGTGTGTGTGTGTGTGTGTGTGTGTGTGTGTGTGTGTGTGTGTCACATGATGACTGCTCACATCTGTTGGGAATCAGAATGTTCATCCATGTTTGGTTTATGTAATTATTTATAACTATAATTAATAATTTAGGAGTGTTTAGATGATTAAAGTTCAGGTGTGTTTTGTCAGTTAAGTTTGTTTATTTTGAATTAAGTCTGAATTTATCAACCAAACTGACTTTCAGCTGAATTATCCTGTAAAAAAACATCAAACTAATTCAGGTGATCTTTTTCTTTTTCTTCTTTAATTGCTTTGAAGTTATTTTAATTTTTCTGTTTTGTTTTGTCTCAGTTCATTAATCAGATTTATTCCCTTATTATTACTGTTATTAATATTATATCTGGTAACCTTCCTCTGATCAAGGCTACTCGTCTCATTGAGCTCAGAATAAAATAGAAGCAGAGAGAAATAAGAATCCTGGCAGGAACCTAATAACATATATTATAATGTATTATATTAAATTACATCATATCATGTTATGAAAGTATATTAGAATTTCTTATAATTATGTTCTATTGGTAACCAGGGTCATTTTTTCAATTTCTGTTAGATTATTAATTTAAAGATTTATTTTAAAAAGTTTTCCTTTCCTTAATGGGCTCTTTGCACCTGCCGCGCTGACGTCACAACCGCATGCGCAAATGCGGCTCTGGACTGGACCGAACTGGACTGGACCGGACCGGACTGAACTGGACCAGACCGAACAGAACCGAACCGGACTGAACTGGACTGGACTGGATTGGACTGGACTGAACTGGACTGGACTGGACTGGATTGGACTGGACTGAACTGGACTGGACTGGACTGAACTGGACCGGACTGGACTGAACTGGACTGGACCGGACTGAACTGGAGCCTTTCCCATCATCCCTCTCTCCTCCATCAAGGAGCTGAGTTGTTAAATGTTACCTTGGATGAAGGAAAATCATTTCTGGGATTTCATGGACAACCTGAAGAACTTGACTGTATACATTATTGTAAATATTTAATACATTTCACTAATTTTGCTCTATTTTGTTCTGTGTTTTCACTCCTGCAGTCGAACCAGGAATTTTCTGTTCTGATCTCATTATTTATTTGCTCATAATTAATCAGTTCAATACCCATATATGGATGTTGCATATTCTTATTTTAAATGATTTTTTATTTGCATTATAATACGTATATATTTCTATATTTCTGCAGCTGTTTCCTGCTGATGATGATGGGATTCAACCCTCTGCTGGTAGTGATGAAGATGAAGATGAGGAGGAGGACAGATTACAGGACAGGAGGAGCTTTGATGTGAACATATGCAGATGAGTTTGGAAATGTCAGATGGCTGACAGCTGGCCCGGCTGACAGGCTGACAGCTATCAGAGCTGCTTTACATATCAGAGCCCGTCACCATGGAGACGGATGGGGACTGACAGGTGGAGGGCCTGGGGGGGCCGTGCGGCTTGTTCACCAGCTGCAGGTAGAGTCCTGACCACCTGACTCCTGCTGTCCAGGTACTCAGGCTCCCCCTGCTGGTGGAGAATCACATCACAGCTGCTGGATCTGGAAGAGCTGGTCTTGGTTCTAGTTGGTTCTGTTAGTTCTGGTTGAATAGAGTCCAGCTGAAGTTTATCAGAAAACATGAAGGAATGTGTCATCAGAACCGTCTGTCAGCAGGTTCAGCTCCTCTGTTCCGGGTTGGACCGGGTCTCCCTGCAGGACATTCTTCTCTGCTGCCGTTGGAGCCGGGTCCTGTGGTTCTGGTAACTGTGAATAAGTTTCCTGTTTACAGCAGCTGATTGGACCTAATGACCCGACCCACCACAGAACCAGGACCGGCTCGGGTCCAGCTGCCTCCAGGCTTCTGGCTCCAGCTTGGCTGCACATGTTGAGGCTGCAGCTTCTGTACCGCTGGATCGGATCAGAACCAGCTGGGTGATGAGCCAGGTCCTCTCACTGATCCCAGCTGGGTTTTGTTGGACTCTGGGTCCAGCTTAGTGGTTCTGGTCTCTTCAGGTTTGGTTTATTCATCCTACTAGTCAGAACGGAATGAAGTTTTCATTTCTTTAAAATCTGTAACGTCGTTTGAAGCACAGGAAGCTGAGTCTATGGTAAAACAGTTTGCCATACCAGCAGGAACTCCTCAGGCTGTTCAGCCCGCTCGCTCGTCAGGCTCTGGTTCAGCCAATCAGGAAGCTTCTTGTTCCTGACCCTGAGGAACACCTCCAGCTGCTTCCTCACCTCGTTTTCTTCCGGTTGATTTAAACCATTTTTATGTGTTCAAACTAGAGACAAATTTAAAATCTCTATCTGTTTGATATTGGAAAATATTTTAGATGAACCCGACCCTTAAGGGCGCATCTATTCAGTCTAATTCTATGCTTTGTGCTCTGAGTAAATGTAATTGATGGTAGTGCACCGCCACAATGAAAGCTCTACATCTTTTAAAAAACTGGTTTTGTCTTTATTGTTTATGTTAAAACAATGTAAAGTGTGTGAGCTTTACATATATATCAGTGACGTGCGGTCAGGGGAGGCAGTGCCTCACCAGCCATCATGGAAAGAAAGAAAATATATAATCATAAAGTAATTTAAATTGTTATATTCATCCGGTGGTTTGTACTAAAAAATATTTATTTTTCATGTAGCTTCACCAATTTCGATTTTTATTTGTTCAAAATCGCTGAATTTTCTTATTTTCCCATTCAAATGCTTGGAAGCGATGCCGGTGAGGCAGCAGCGAGCTCTGCCTCACCTTGGATTGCGCAACCCCTGGCTCTGCGCTGGCTGCTAAGCGGAGAGAGCATGTTGCTGTACGGCGTCAATAAAATGGTTTAAACTAATTTAATATGTGAACTTATTTCCAATAATTTAGCTTATGTATATAATGTACAGTGCTGTTTGTCACCAACTGTGTTTGTGTAACGTGTTTCGTGTAATGAGCGATTATAAACGGCAGAGAACAGGTTCGAGGTGAGGCAGGCAGTTCTCTTGCCTCATGGCAGGGGGCGCTCAAGATCCCAGACGTTCGTCTTGTTCACTCCTCAACTGCCGAGTAAGTGACAGCGAGCTAGGCTAAACGATTCGGGAAGCAAGTCAAGTGCAGCGATAGATTATAATAGAGATAGTGATTTTTTTCCTCTCGCTTATCCCGACTTTCGACATGGATGACTACATTACAACACTAAAAAAGTTTTCTCAAGTGGACTTTCAATCGAAGCAGGAGATAATATGTGTGTTTTGTGAGCTACAGTTTGTATGTGTAAGGATGCAGAAGTGAAACATAACCTGTAAACTGCTGTCAATCTATGCATCTATTTGCAAATCTGATTCTGATGACGTCAGTGCCTCACCAGCTATGAACCTCACCGCACGTCACTGATATATATATATCTCCTATATTTTCACACTCACCATAATCACCATCCAGCGGTATAGCGCGAAAACCCAGAGTTGATGACCTACCAGGCTTCATTATCTACACACACGCTTTTATTTCGGCTTTGGACAACAAGCTTCAAGTTTTCGTAAACATGTCGCCAGCCGGCGTTAGAAACACGATGCCTTGGAGATGACAGCATGAAGGAAACGCTTCAAATGATCGGAGGAAATCATGCCTGCTGCATTTTTCTTCAGTGGCAGAATGTAGAAGACTGTGTGGGTCTGACAGGCGCCAGATCTCTCATCAATCGAATCTTCCTCGGTCAGAAGGAATAAGACGACTCCAACGGTGCAGCTCAGAAGGTTTACGGATGTCTCATGTGTGTGTGTGGTTATCTGAAACAGAAAAACAATAAAGGTACATGTTAATAGCCATGCAAGCAAATACGGCTACATATACATACAGGACGAAAAATGGCCCGCAGCACCACAGAAATCCACCAGAGGGCACCACAACACCACAAATGAACCATCGGTTAAATGCAACAAACATACAAATGACTAAACCGTCAGAACACATGAAATGTACGGTAATTCCCTCACAATAACAATATATATCTGGAAAAGTATAATATATAACTTGAGTTATTATAAGTAAACGCCTGCATTGTCAGCAGCCAGAGAAACATGAGGACTCCATCACCTCCCGGGCCAACAACCGACACAAACACAAATAAAGGACATGAAACTGAACTTACACCATGAAAACACACACAGGTTTCATACATGAGAGACCAGAGGATGGATGGTGGATGTCCACGGTTTCCACTTCCTGCCACCGAGCCACACAGAAGCACAGAAAAAAACAAAACTCAACTACGTGAAACAGAACCACAAAATGAACCGATGCATCCTGGGTAACGTAGTGCTAAACAAACAGACGGACTTTTAACAGAACTTGCATTATTAGATGCGTTGCCAGTGGCACCAGGATGCAGCGAGCCTAACCCTGATCAACTGCATCTGTAACACCGAGAGTAAAGTCATCATGTCCGGCTGAAAAGGTTTGGCTAGGATGAGGAGGACTTTCAGCCGCGTCACCTGCCGAAAACGACAAAGAGGAGGGCAGGAAGTGGAAAGAGGGTGAGGATGTTTTGTTGTTCGGCGGCTCTCAGAAAAAGTTGTTTCATTCCAGCGTGTCGAGTCCAGAACTCTTCTACAGTTTCTCTAAAACGCCGCATCGGTAGCCGCTGGCAAGTAGGCGGGGCTTGTCGCTCAAACGCCTGAATACGACGCCAACGTCTCCTCTGATTGGCTGATAGGTGGGCCAATCAGAATTATGGCTGAATTATAAATATGTCTGGTGTTCACATCTGTTGCTGCTATGATTTATAACGAATTATTCACATCATTTTATTTATTTAATGGAAATGCCACTATTGAGAAATGATTTTATGTTTTACCTTAGCAGAATAAAAAGATTAGTGAAGGAGTCCGAGCGCAGCCTGATGATGGCGCTATGCTCACAGATAAACAGCTTTATTAGACATTTTATTAGATTTAAAATGATTTAATAGGGAATAAATGCGCCTGATTAAAATAGGTGGATAATTTTCAGGACGTTTGTTTCTGTGTTTTGTAATATTTGAACAAATATTAATCCTCTTCCTCTGACGGCTGAAAATGATCCTAGAGAATATTTATTTTATATTTACAATTCCTAATTGAATTATTTGAACCATGGTTTGTTGCTTAATTTTACATTTGACCAAATAATACAGAAATGCTTTTGTCACTTTCTTTATCACTTCTTTTATTTATCCTATTTTCCTCTTAATTGTTAAAGTTGTTTTCTTGTTTGCGCTGCTGGTGAAGCCGCTGAAACGTTCCGGTCCTGTCGGCTGCTGCTCACTGGGGATCTGCCGGTACTGAACCCGGTGTCGCTGTTGGTTCGTGTTCAGGCCCGCGCCGCGGCCTCTAAGTGTTTAAATATGCTGCGTCTCCATTCATGCGTCCTGAAGCTGCAGCAACACGCCGCCGTGGCCTCCGTCCAGATTCAGCTCAGTATTTCATCCGCCTGCAGCCATGACGACGAGCCGCGCTGACGCTCCACATGCTTCCTCTCACCGGGGGCGGGGGCGGGGGCGGGTCCAGCAGGCCCCTGACGTCCTGAGTCGGGCTCTGACCGTCTGCAGACCGGAACCAGAACGTCAGGAGAACATGAAGGTGACTTCCTGCTGAGACTCCTCCATCCATCATCAGGACCTCCATCTTGGTTACCAAGGAGACGGGAGTAAATGGGGCACTGAGGCTCCGTCCATCGGGACCTCTTGATGGTGTCAACAGAACCGGGTCAGCATAAACACTCAATCATGGAGAGAGGGATCAGCTGCGTTGCCATGGCTACTGGCTGGTCCATAAACCTGGTTTACTACAGGAAATGACATCATTTTAAGGAAAACATCTCTGCCCATTTTGTAAAATGTCTGCAGCAGAACATCAGTAATAATCTGATAATATCAGTTCTAATGAAACATTACATAAGTAAAAATGTCAATTTCAGGCAGAAGACATAATTTAACTCAGTAATTTGAATTGTTTTATTTCCTATAAAACTGTTGTGATCTGTGTTTTTTGTGTTTATTCTGATTTCTTCAGTCTCCGTGTTTTCCTGTCTCCCCTTGATTAGTTCCCAGGTGTGTCTCGTTCCCTGATTACCTCCTGTGTATTTACTGTCACCTGTGTGTCTGTGTCTTGGTCGGGTCTTTGTCTTTGCTGTCGTTTTGTCCTGCATACACTCTGTACCAGTGCTGAGCCTCGTTTTCCGCTCTGCTGTGCTGACAGGCGTTTGGACTGTTTTTGGATTATTGTACTGCTTCTTTCATCATTAAATCATCATCATTTTTCATCTCTACCTGGTTTCTCAGTGCTTGCCTCACCACCACTCACCGCAATTCATGACAAAAACATAATTTTGGAGTTAAATATTTCAAAGTTTTAATTTGCCTTGTTACAGGATGTGAAATGAAATAACTAATCGGATTTAAATAAATGAATTTTTCCTTATATCCTGACATTTTAGTTTATTTTTCACTCAGCTCAGTTCTCAGTGTTTGTTTCATTCTGTATTTGGTTGTTTTCTTCTCATCCCAGCTGTTCATCGTCTCCTCATTAGTCTCACCTGCTCCCTTCCCTGCTGCCTCTGCTTACCTGTTCTCCAGGTTAAAGGTCATTTCCTCTGGATGAAACCTGTCTGGTTGCCTCCATGTCTCTGGTTGGGTCCTGAGTTATCGTCTGTTTGGACTGTAAGTTTATAGTTTTTATTCTCCTTCATTAAAGAGTCATATTCATCTCTGGGTGTAGGAACTCCTTAAAACGATGCATTATCTCTGAATGTGAGCCGAAATACAAACGTTTATTCAGGAGTAATGACAGAGGAGGTAATGCTCAATTTAATTATGGTATCTAAAAGAAAGTTGAGGAACAAATAATAGAATTAAAAAAGAAGATATATCAAGAATAAGATTTGGTCATACAGAATGAAATGGTACTTTTAAAATAATCAATAAACTTAATACAGGTTGTAATTATTGTGGACAAATAGAAACAGTTAGTTAGAAATTTTAAGGGAATTGGACTGAAGTGGAAACTTCTGCTGCTTTTGTTATAAATGTTTATTCTGTTTTTGTTGTGCAGAACAAACTGCAGAAATCGTTTAATTATTGTATTTTTATTGCGTTGCTCTGAGCCCTTGGGGAGTTTACCAGAAATACCATTCAGCTAGCGGTTAGCCACTTGCTAACAGGCCGAATTTTTGGTTTTTATTCTAGTATAAATTTTCTAGCTGTAATCTGAGTAAATAATTCAACTGAACCAGATGTTGGAATGTGGATTAAATATTTCTAAGTTGTTTTAATGTGTTTATTCACAGCTATGCAGACGCTGGTTAGCTAGCTCAGACGTCGCCATGTTGGAAAGGTAATCCTTACAATATTACAGTAATAATACATTAAAGGATCTGAATCATGTAACTGGGCCATTTATTTATTTAACAGGGACAGTGCATGAAATCATTTAAGAAATGTTTTAAACTGAAGAAAATGAAAAATCAACCAAAGAAACAAATTATGAGCATTTTGTTCTGGAACAAAATAAACATTTAACATAAAAGTCATCAACCTCATCAGGTTTACATTTGAACAGTGTTCATATCCAAAATGTTCAGTTTACATGAACTTTACTGGAACTATTCCACGTTCCAGGCCAACGGATAAATTCTGTTTCTGATTTCTACAATAATTTACACCAAACTGAAAGTGTTCAGTGACTCACATGTTGAATCAACGTTTCAATCATAACTGACATTATATGAACATTGAATGTGGATCTACATGCACATTTGGGTTGATTAGATATTGAATGAAAGCTAAAGAATCAATGTTGATTCATGTGTGTTTTCAGGTCTACATCATAAAATACCATAAAAGTTTCTTCACAGTTTTGTTGGCAGACGATGGGTATTATGTTATTTATAATTATCATTAACATATTTCCAAAAATGTGTTTCCAAAAGGTTAAAATATTAATATTACATTTGATTTAGGAAAACAGGAGTAGATCAGTAGATTTGACTCCTTTGATCATCAGTCTGTTGTCCATGAAGATCAGCATCATGAGGTCCGGTCTGGTTCTGGTTCTGGTCCGACTCTGGTCGGTGTCATTCTGGTTCCTTGGTGCCTTCCTCCACTTCCTGACCGTTTCCCTGCGGTCGGTGTGAAGGCGCCGGACAGAAAGAGGAAAAACATCAGAAACGTTTGGAAAGACATAAAAATATTAAATAGTGTATTGGTTATAGAACAAACACTTAGTTTAATTAATAAGGACACGCTAATGAATATTCATTAATATTTAACTTAATCTTGCTCAACATATATAATTACATTTACCCATGAAGCTGCAGCATCGTGTAGCATTTATGATGCTGCACTCCTTAAAATGAGGGAATCAATATTTAAAATAAAGTTCAGTTTATCAGAAAACCTGAAGATAAAAGTCAGGAAGGATCAGGGTTGATTTAACACAACAGAGACAGAAAAATAGAGCAAAAGATGATTCATATTGTAGTTGGAAAATAATTTACAATATTTACAGGATAAACTCCCATCAAATAACTTGTTAAATCTTCCATTAACCTCCAACATTTCCAAATAAATTCATTACATTCATTCAAAAATGTCTGTATGCTGGGGTGCTGTGGTGGTGCAGGGGCAAAGCATGACCCACGTAATGAGGCCTTAGTCCTCGTGGCGGAGGTCGCAGGTTCAATTCCCGGCCTGCCGATATTTGCCGCATGTCTTTCCCCTCTCATTACTCTGTTTCCTGTTGAACTACTTTCAAATAAAGGCCACTAGAGCCCAGAAAATCTTTAAAAATAAAAATGTCCGTATGCCGATAATGATCCTGCACCAGTAGTAATAGTCCAGTTTAACCAGTTACCAAGAACCAACAGACTGATGATGTTCAGATCAGAGCTTCTCCTGCCAGACATCCTGCTGAAAAATCAATTTACTAAATGTTACATTTGAACATAGTTTAAGTCAGACTGATCACCTCCTGCAGGTGATGAAGATGACCAGCAGGTGATGAAGATGTCCAGCAGGTGATGAAGATGTCTGCAGACTGTTAGCTGGGGCTCCAGGAGGCTGGGATGATTCTGTTGCTTGGTTCTGATCGGTTCTGGAGTTCTGTTGGGATGGTTCTGCTGGAGTCGGGTCCAGTTGAAGAAAGAAGCTGCTGGTTCTTCTGCTGGGTTCAGATGGGTTCTGGTGTTGAGTGGCTGGTTTGGACCGGCCGCTGCGTCTCCTGGGCAGGACGTGATTCCTGGTGGCAGCGGCTCCAGCCGACCGCGTTCCTCCATCACATTAATTATGTTAAGCAGCCGAGAGGCCAGAGGGGCGGAGCTACCGGGGCGGACTGATGGCGGCCCGGTGGCGGCCCGGTGGCGGTCCGGTGGCGGCCCGCGGTCAGCCGTGATGACCGCAGCAGACAGGCGGGTCGGGATGCTAAAAACAGCTGCGGGGCTCATCAGCATGCAGAGGAGCTGGTTGGGATCTGGGAGGTGGAGGAGAACCGCCATGATGGTTCTCCTGGTTCTCCTGGTTCTCCTTCCCCAGCTATAAACATCTCTTTAATCTTTGACTCTGCTGTCCCCTGTCGACCTTTAACCCCGCACCCCGTTAAAAGTCTTGTCTCGGGCCGCCGGTTCTTGAGACCCAGATGGTTCTCCTGACCCGGTTCTGGTCCTGCTTCAGGACTTGCTGCAGGTCTCCATGGATGTTCTCGGTCCTCTCGTTCCTCCAGCTGAGTCGCGGTTCTTCCCATGTGGGTTCAAAAGGTCTGGACCCGGTTCTGCTGGGAGACCCAGACGACCGGGCCGAAGTTTCTAGTGTCGCTGAAAATGAGACGCAGCTGCCAGCAGCTCCACCTTCCAGCCTCTAGATGGCGCCAGCTCCCCTCAGTGGTTCCGTCTGGCCCACTGGGTCAGAACCAGCAGCTCAGATATCAAAGCTCCCCGCCGCATTGAGGTCCGGACGGATCCGCAGCCTCGGACCGGGCCAGATGAAAGCAGCGGCGGTCCGGCGCCTCCAGGGGGAACAAAGCGGCTTTTCTTTATCCTGAGCGGGAAACCCAACCGGACCGTCAGCCTGGAGACACCGGATCCCATCAGAACTTCTCCCTGTCAGTAAGACCCGGTTCTGATTGGGTTTGACCCGCCAGCCTGTGGGTCCATAGGAGGTTCTACAGAACCGGGCCGCCCACTGACTGTGCTCCTTATAAAACACCTGAGGTTCTACTGAATTTCCCAGAACCTCAGCAGAACCTCAGCAGACGGCCGTTGGTACCTGAAGTCGCGGCCCGGTTCTGCCGGGTCCATTCTGCTCACTTGGTGAAACTGTTGAAACCTTTCAGAAAAAAAGTTCTGCAGCTCTCCAGTCCAGAACCAGGTTCTGCAGAACCAGCTCACCGTTTCATGGAGGTTCTGTAAGCTGGAGTTCCGGTTCTGTTTGGATCCGGTTTCCTCTGATGGTTCAATATTCAGTTTCTGTGTTTGGGTCAAACTTTTTTTTTCCGAGCCGTGGGTCCGGTTCTGTCCGGTTCCATGTATTCTTCTTTTAATCTGGTTCTGGTTTTATTGGACTTTTGGAGCAGCTCTGACTCGGTTCTGTTGAATGTCTAAAGAGTTTCCAGTTCCTGGAGGTTCCTGGCTCTGACCCGGTTCTGGTCGTGCTCAGCAGCAGCTGCGGTCGGAACCGGCTTCGGGTCAGAACCGGGGCGGGTTCTGGCTGTCAGAGGATGACGAGCCTGGCCGCGGCTCAGCGCCTGTCCGCCTGATGATTCGGGACGGGCCGTCAGCCGAACCGCCCGGCGCCACTTGGCGGCAGCTCCGCGTCTTCAGGGCGTTTGGACCGAGCCGAGCCGAGCCGCCAGCCGCTCGGCGCCAACATGGCGGCAGATTGATGAGTTTGTTCTGATCCGTTCAGACACGCAGGAGGTCGCGGCGCAAAAATAGGCTGAAGGACGCGGGGCGGCGCGGGAGACTCATCAATCTGAGGGGGTTCGGTTCTCGTCAAGGTGGACGGGCTGAGAGCCGGTTCGGATTCAGACAGAACCGGGTCCTCGGGTTAACAGGAACCGGTTCACTACTGGAACGGAATAATAAGAAAAATATAAAAATATTAAAGGAAGCGACAATTAAAATATCAATAATGCAACAAACTGCCGGAGCAGAAAGTTCAGCCCAGCGGTTCTGGACTCGAACCAGAACCGCTGGAGTTTTGACCTCTGGCTGTGACTTTATGTTTTTTGTTTTTTTTTTAGCTTTTTCATATCGATGTCTTTAATAAAGTTGATGATGGCAATAATCTGGTTCTGGTTCTGGTTCTGCATCCCCAGAACCAGAACCAAACGAGGAGAAGCAGCATTCAGCATCTATGCACCAAAACTCTGGAACAAACTTCCAGAAAACTGTAAAACAGCTGAAACACTGACTTCCTTTAAATCTCTACTAAAACCCACTAGTTTAGAGTTTTATTAGAAATGTGATCAGTTATAAATTTATTGATGGAATCTGATTTAATGTTGCTGCTGAAATGTGCTACACAAATAAAATTTGATTGATTGATTGATTGATAGGAGAGCTGGGATTCTAATTCCTCCCATCGTCTCATTCTGGGCCGGTTCTGTTGGCCCGGTGGGTCAATGCCGTCCTGTCTTCTGAACCGGATCAGAACCTTCCAGTCTCTTATTCCACATTTATGGAAAATCAGTTTTTATGATTTTAGATCTGAGATGTTCAAATAAAATCATCTCATTAAAATAAAGTTGATTTTTTTTATTAGCAGCAGAAAGTTTTTGGATTTCACATGAAAATATTTAGCTTTTAATTACAGGAGCCTATGACGTCATTAATAATCGATGACATCGTTGATATTTGGGTTTCTGTGTCGTTCATCTGCTGCCTGGATTATTGTTCTGGTTCTCATTGAATCATCATTTTCTGGCCGCCTTCCCTTTCCTTTTTACAGAGGTTAACTTTGACTAGACCATTTCATTTCAATCTGAAGTTAATTCTGCAATAGTCTTAATAAAGTTTATTCAGTGTTCCGATATCTGAACATTTCAAATAAAATAAAAAAAAAAGAAATGTTTTGTTTTCAGTGTTGCTAAAATCATGACCATTTATTCCTCATAAACATAATTAAAGGAAACGTTGCTGCCGCTGACCGGCGGAGCTTTACACTGACCACAGGACCGACTGGTTCACCTCCGTCTGTGGAGGAAAGTGAAGCCGCCATGTTGGAGGCGTCCTGACGTCTGTCCAGTTGGAGGTCAGCTTTTGTTATGGAGCGTCACAGTCGCTCTGACCGGACTGACCGGAGCCTCTTGACCTTTGACCTGTTCAGTCAGGCTTCATGTACTGACAGCAGCAGATCACCGGCCGCCACTGGGTGAGTCTCAGATCCACCAGATAATTGAGTTTGCCGAATGTTGATCCCGGTTTGATGACCTGCTGACCCCTGGAGCACCAACCAGTCAGAGACGGATGCTGCACAGGAAGTGACGTCGGCCAACAAGGCGACTGTCGGAAAACACGAGACGGGACAAATCCCAACAAAAGTTGAACATCTTCCAGCTTTCTGGTGTCAGAGGCTGGAGGAGAGGAAGTGACATCATCAGGCTGCGTTCCTAGAGGGCCAGCAGCTGGACCACGGCTTCAGAGCTGCTCAATGGTAACCATAGCAACCAGGTCATTCAGAACCGGCGGACCCGGCCGTGGAGCCCAGGATGTTGTTCTGCACCCAGCAGAACATCTAGTTGGATTTTCTATGTTTTCTATGAATGAATTCAGGTTTTAACCCAGAAACATGAACTAATATGAGTGACCAAATTATTGCTCCTTAATTTAACAGTAATAACTATGTGAACAACATGACGTCACTATTTTCAACTATAACATGAATATTGAATAATAATGAATCATGAGCAGATTATTAACCAGAGAAATTATTTTCCAGAAGCGAATAATGGGTAATAATTGTCTTCATGCGTCCGGAACCGGGTTCTGTTGGTGCAGAGTGAGCAGCTGTCCCCGGCCTGACCCCCTCCCTCCCGGCCCGGTTCGCCTTACCGAACCGGCCGGACCTCGTTATCTGCGGCTCCATCACATTCCTCCGCCACAAAGAGAGAACTGTGGCTCGGCTGCAGGTTTTCCCCTCTGAGCAGAAACCCGACCCGCCGCACACCTTCACCTGGCACGAGCCCGGACAGAACCGAACCAGAACCAGAACCCGGGCTGGAGCCAGAACTTCAACCCGAACCCGGCTGAAATAATACCAGGTCCAGAAACTCCTGCGGGTCGGAACTTGATCTTCACAAATTAATCCGGACATTTCCAGGAAGGTTCGGTTCGGTTCCGCTCCGCCCATAGATGAAGGATAAGGACAGAAATAAAATGATCCCAGAACCGAATGAACCGAGCCGTTCAGCCGAACCAGTCGGAACCGGGCCAGCTGTTCTACCAGCAAGAATATTAGATGTTCCGAACTTTGTGTTTCTGACGGAATCAGTTTGCCATGAAGATCCGGTCCAGGTTCTGGTTCCGATGCCGCTGTTTGTGACATTCCTCATAATTCAGTCCGTTACAGAATTTAAATTAAATCCTGAACATTTTTTGTTTTGATGAAATTGATTCAATTTCTGAAACAACCGAAACATTTTTTAAACTTCAAACAGATTTTAAAAAATATAAAAACTAAACTGAGAATAAAAAGGAAACATGAACCACCTGATGAACGGATGAACGGATGAATGGATGAACTGATGAACGGATGAATGGATGAATGCTTTATTAACCCCAGAGGTTCATAAAGCCCTCGGACTTCCGGCTGCTGTTGGTTCCGCTCAGCAGATCCCGGGTCGGTTCCCCTCTGCTGCCGGGTTCGGTCAGAACCGGGTCTGGAGGTCAGCAGGTGTTTACATGAGGAAGAACAAGAAGTTTGGAGTCACGTGGTTCACCTCCTGATGATGATGATGATGAAGCTCTAATTAAAGCGGAGGAGGAAGAAGCGACCCGAGGCGCTCAGCGGAGTGTGTGTGTGTGTGTGTGTGTGTGTGTGTGTGTGTGTGTGTGTGTGTGTGTGTGTGTGTGTGTGTGTGTGTGTGTGTGTGTGTGTGTGTGTGTGTGTGTGTGTGTTTTCCTGCAGCAGCCTGCTCACCTTGCCATGGGCTCCACACCAGATTGGTCGGTTTTTTTTTTTTTACCCATGATTCCTCCCGGTTCGGAGCGGACTACATGTTGGCCGTCATGCCAGAACGAGCGGTTCCTCCGTGGGGTCCTGGTGCGTGCAGAGCCGAGCCGAGCCAAGCCGAACCGAACCGCAGCAAATGAGGCTCTCTGACGGCGGCATGGCAGCCAAAAGCTCCGAGGGATCCATTAAATGGCAGCTCTGCTACGACATCTCCGCCCGAACCTGGTGGATGGTGAGTTGGACCAACTTTTTGGCCTGGTTCTGGTTCCTCCTTCCTTCCGCGCAGCACTCCTCCTCATCCTCTCTGCAGCTTCATTTTAACTCTCGCTTTACACGACTTTCCCAACTCTTCGGGACTGGTCCGTGTCGGGTCTCGTTCCGGTCCCGCTGTGGTCCGACTCCGGCCCGATCCTAGTCCGGTTTTGGTCCCGCTCCAGTCCCGCTCCGGTCCCGGTCCAGTCCCGTTCCTGTCCCGCTGCTCACGGCCCCGGGCTACGCTCCGCGGCTCGGTGTCATCGCCAGGAAGTGTCCGGCTCTGAGTGCGCTCCCCACGGCTACTAATTAGCGGTCGGCCGCCTCCCTGGCCCGGTTCGGGCCGAGGCTCGGGTCGCCGCGCCGGGACACAGTAGGCAGCGTTTGGCGGTCAGCGGGGCCAGGCGACCTTTGACCCCCCCGTCGCTGAGGGTGCCGGGAGGGGGCGGTTCTGGGGCTACAATGGCTCTTTGTGTTCTGTTGGTCCAAAGCGCTGCCCGCTGCGAGGTTCGTTACCGGACAGCTCCCTGCCAGGCCCCGGTCGCAGCGGCCTGAGCCCGGCTCGGAGCTCCGGACGGACCGCCGCCGGCTCCGCTCCAGAGCTGCAGGTTCGGGGAAAGCAGCAACAAAGGTGGCTTTATTTTCTCTGGAACGGGACCGAATTCCCTGCACCTTTTGGACCGGGACACGCAGACCGACATGGACACGCAGCGACGGCTTGTGACCGACCTGCATGGACCCGAACCCGCGTCTGTGTTCGGCTTGTTCAGTTCTGGTTGAGCTGATCGGGGAAAGTTGGATTAATGCCCCGCTTTTATGTCGATGTTTTATTATAATTGGACAAAATTTAATTGTTTTTATATAAAATAAAATAATTTAATTGGCGGTTCGGATTTAATCTGAGTTTCATTTGGAGCAGAAAAAAAAGATCGGAACCGCTGCGGGTCCAATGAAACGCAGTAAATTTCTGCTGGTGTCTAATTTGCTGCAGTTTAAAATTAAAATTTTAGTTTAATATTTGGTTCAGTTTTTTACCCTGAAAATATTTCGTTATTAAAATTTAAGAAACATAAATTCCAGATTTTACTCCGACATATTTGAAAATATAAAAACATAATTTAGTCTGAAAATGCTGGTATTATTTTGTTGTTGCGTTTTTACAGCAAAGCAGGAAAATTACGATTTCTAATAAATTAAGTTTTAATTCCTATAAACGGACCGAACCGGACCGGAAAATGTTAGAAAGTTCTGGATTTTCTGTTGTGCTTTTATTTAATTATCTGAACTAAATTCATCTGAAAACTGTGCAATAAACTTCAAATATTTAAAAAGATTTGTTTGTTTTTAAAATATATCAACATTTAAAAATATCCATTTTAATTTCTGATGAGAGAATTTATTTCCTCCGAACATGCTGAGCCGCTGCCGGCCCATTTGGACCGGTTAGTAGCAGCCGAACCCCCGCCAGTTGCAAGAGCAGAACCGATCAGAACCGACCAGGTGGAGGAGGCGCTGCAGCAGGAGTCTTGTTGTCTTCATTGGGGTTCTGGTTCTGCTTGGCAGACGGAACCAGAACCCAAACAGAACCTTTAAATGAGCACGTTTAAAGGAGTTGAAAAGTTGCTGATATTTTCAGAATTTTCTCTGATGGGCGGTTCTGATGGATCCGTCCAACAGAACCGTTTTACCAGCCTATCAGAACTTCTGAACCAAATGAAGCAATAAGATAATTCTGCATATTTCTGTGGTTCTGATCCATATTCATGCTCAGCCACCAGTTCTGGTTCTGGTTCCGGTCCTGGTTCTGGTACTCTAAAAATACTCAGAAACTCATGGATCATATTTAATATTCGCTCATATTTCTAATCCTGCCGAGTTCTGGTCGGCATGAACAGCAACATGAAGGAGACTCGGTCGGACTGAGACTCGGTCGGAGACTCGGACTGACAGGTTAATTATGTTTCATTTCTAGGGTAAAAACCATCAGAATAAATCATGACATCGGCTGATTCTGACCCTGTTGTGATCCGGTTCTGGTTCTGGTCCTGGTTCTGTAGGGTTAACAGTGTGTCTGTGTCCGGGCCGGGTTCTAGTTCTGGTTCTGATTTGGACCGGGTCTGCAGCAGCCAGAGATGATTAAAGGAGGAAATTGGAGGATTAGAGTTTGTCTGCTTGAACTTCCTGAACACGCCGTCCTCTCTCTCTCCCCACCCCGCGGCCTCGCTCGCCCCGTGGCCTGGACAACGTGACATCACGCCCACATCACGTTGCCCCGGCAACCGGAGGCGTAGCCACCATCTCCCGAGACAAGAGGAAGTTTGAGTGATTTATTGTCTGCTGCGGTAATGACGGCAGAATTCAAAGTTTGTATCCGCTCCGGTGAACGTTCACTGCGGTGAACGTTCACACTCGGCCTAGTCAAAGTTTCCTGCTCAGCAGCTCAAATGTGGAAAATGAAAAAATCAAAGTCAAACTTTCTGATCTGAGATCCGAACTGATGCACTTTGGACCGCAACCTGCCACTGGTTCTGCGGTGCCGAACGACCCAGAGCGGATGGGATCTGGTTCCTCCCCTCGGTCTGGTTCGGATGGGTCCGCCTCAGCTGCTTCGGTTCTCTGGGCTTCTGGGTCGAGTTTCAGCTCTAATCCAGACCAGAACCGACCCGCCTCATGCTGAGGTCCAGATCGCTCCAGGCTCCAATATCCGGTCCGGTTCTGCAGTTCAGCCTCAGATAACAACTAATTATTATTATGATTATTGTTAATTAATTGTTATTAATATTATTAAAGGCATATGATTCTAATCCTGCAGGTTATTAAAATATCGAGTTTATTTCAAATATAAAATCTAGTTCAGCTAAATTTACTAAATTAATTTGATGTCAGTCAATATTCTTCAGTCAGAATCTTTATGAAGTTTAAATGAGTTTTCAGATCTGAGGCTTGAAAATGAAAATATTAGAAAAAACAGTTTGTGATGAAACTTTGTAATGTAATCGTTAGTATTTTTATAGAACTAAGCTATAAAAAATAATCCTGGTTTTTACAGGATTATTGTGGAAAATCGTTTATTGCTCATAAATCTCATTTAGTGATTCTCAGCAGAAATCACTTTTAATAAGTTGTTCTGCTGCTGCGCCTCATTAACATATTTAAATTAAACAACTTTATCTGATTAATGTGAATTTAGCAGCAGGAACCGGGCCGTCATGGTTCTGATGAAGAGCAGACTCCTCCTCCTCAGAGGTTCTGGTTCAGTATTTCTCATAGTGGACCAGATGTGGACCGGCCCATTTCAATCAGGGAAAGCAGGACCGGTTCTGGTTCTGGACCTTCTGACTCCGACCTGACTGTGGTTCTTCAGCAGAACCATCGTAGTCTCGGTACCAGAACCTCAGTCCCGCTCCTGTGGTTCTTTGGAAGCGACACCAGAACCAGCCCAGGATTCTGGTCTTTAAAAATAAAACTCCATAAAAACACAAATAAATAAACACAAATCTGTAAAATAAAAAGTTAGAATTAAACTCTGAAAGTTTATTTTCAGACCCCACCTTCCTGTTTACCAGGTTTTTACCCCGTGGTTTTGGGAACTGACGGTCTGATGGGATCTGGGTTCTACTGAGCGCCATGCTAACATGCTAACACCAGGACATTAAATATGATCAATACAAAAACAATAGCATAAGCACTAAAAATCCTTCAGCAGAAACATTACTGAAAGTCACGTCTTCATGTGAAATCATATTTTATTTCAATGTCTCAAGTTTCAAACTGTAAACATTTTATACCTGATTTAGTCCAATAAATATTCATAAAAATCCATAATTCAGCAAAATGAAGGACCTGGAGGACTAGGAGGACCTGGAGGACTAGGAAGACCTGGAGGACTAGGAAGACCTAGAGCAGTGGTCTCCAACCTTTTTAGTACAGCGGACCGTGAGCTGGCGCAAGACTCAACCCTCGGCATCCGGTGTACGATTTTCAAAATAAAAGCTCCTCCAGACTCAATACATAGAACGGACATATTTAATTATTTCTTGCGCGGCCCGGTACCAATTGGTCCACGGACCGGTGGTTGGGGACCACTGACCTAGAGGACTAGGAAGACCTGGAGAACTAGGAGGATCTGGAGGACCTGGAGGATTAGGAAGACCTGGAGGACTAGGAAGACCTGGAGAACTAGGAGGACCTGGAGAACTAGGAAGACCTGGAGGACTAGGAAGACCTGGAGGACTAGGAAGACCTGGAGGACTAGGAAGACCTAGAGGACTAGGAAGACCTGGAGAACTATGAGGACCTGGAGAACTAGGAGGACTAGGAGGACCTGGAGGACTAGGAAGACCTAGAGGACTAGGAAGACCTGGAGAACTAGGAGGATCTGGAGGACCTGGAGGATTAGGAAGACCTGGAGGACTAGGAAGACCTGGAGAACTAGGAAGACCTGGAGGACTAGGAAGACCTAGAGGACTAGGAAGACCTGGAGAACTACGAGGACCTGGAGGACCTGGAGGACTAGGAAGACCTGGAGGACTTGGAAGACCTAGAGGACTAGGAAGACCTGGAGGACCTGGAGGATTAGGAAGACCTGGAGGACTAGGAAGACCTGGAGAACTAGGAGGACCTGGAGAACTAGGAAGACCTGGAGGACTAGGAAGACCTGGAGGACTAGGAAGACCTAGAGGACTAGGAAGACCTGGAGAACTACGAGGACCTGGAGAACTAGGAGGACCTGGAGGACTAGGAAGACCTAGAGGACTAGGAAGACCTGGAGAACTAGGAGGATCTGGAGGACCTGGAGGATTAGGAAGACCTGGAGGACTAGGAAGACCTGGAGAACTAGGAGGACCTGGAGAACTAGGAAGACCTGGAGGACTAGGAAGACCTAGAGGACTAGGAAGACCTGGAGAACTACGAGGACCTGGAGAACTAGGAGGACTAGGAGGACCTGGAGGACTAGGAAGACCTGGAGGACTTGGAAGACCTAGAGGACTAGGAAGACCTGGAGAACTAGGAGGATCTGGAGGACCTGGAGGATTAGGAAGACCTGGAGGACTAGGAAGACCTGGAGAACTAGGAGGATCTGGAGAACTAGGAGGACCTGGAGGACTAGGAAGACCTGGAGAACTAGGAGGACCTGGAGGACTAGGAAGACCTGGAGGACTAGGAGGACCTGGAGGACTAGGAAGACCTAGTCCTACTAGCATGCTTCTCTGAAGGTAGTGAAACTTGCTGACCATCAGGACTTGTCAGGATGTTCCAGGACCTGCAGGACCCGATTCTGCTGACTGAAGGTTCTGACCTGATCCGCCTCAGTTAGCGATAGGCTAATGCTAGCAAGTCTCCTGTCTGTTTTAATAGGACTTGTTGGTAACCAGGTCCGCTCCAGGTCCAGTAGGACTAGCAGTTCCAGCAGGTCAGCTGACTGGGGAACCAGCAGAGCAGGTCACATGACCAGTTCTGGTCGGTTCAGGTTTCCTGGGACCAGCAGTTCGGTCTGACTCTTCATCATCATCATCAGCCAGAGGTTCTGGGTCAGACCTCAGAAGCGGGTCAGAGGTTCTGGGTGTGATACAGCTCCGGCCTGTTTCCACATGTCAAAACGATTCTGTGTGGAGCAGCAGCCAATCAGAGGCCAGGCTGGGCGTAGGGGGCGGGGTCTGTGGTGACAGGAACGTGTTGGAACCAGAACCAGCGGCGCCATCTGCTCTGGGCCGACGCCGCGGTGCGTTCGGGTGCCAGCCGCCACGTCATTCTTCAGGCTGTTTGCTCCGTTGGCACCGCTGGGCTCCTGCCAGGCAGCCGTCAGGGTTCTGGCCCGGTACCAGCGGCGTCGGTTCTTCCTGTTTGCAGCTTCACGCCTTGCTGCTTTGAATCGTCTGAGCGGATCTGTCAGGAGTCCGTTTGGATCGGAATGCCTCCAGTTCTGGACGGTCTGTCCGTGCTGGGTGGCAGAACCAGGAGAACCTGCTACGGTCCGGTTCTGATCCAGCAGAGTAGATTCTTTCTTCCTGCAGGTGCTGAAGGGGAGCTGAGCATTTTACTGAGGATGACGGATCTTTTCCCCTACAGTATCAACACACACATTAGTGTTGATATTTTAATCAGACTGACCCGTCAGCATGAAGCCTTGAGCCAATGGCCAGATGACCTGCAGATAATATCACACTGTTTAGGTTAAAACAACATTCATGCCCAAGTATTGAGGCTTTGCATCACTTCATCACTTCATCACTCAAAGCGCCATGATGTAGACAGGAAGTGAGGATCAGGAGTATCGAACTGAGCAGCTGAGCTTGTTTTTGTCGGTGTGTTCATGGTTTCTACCTGCTGGAGTCGAGTTCATTTCTCTGTGAAGGTCACACACCTGGCTGGGCTCCTGGACGGAGGGATTTACAGGAAAACAGCTAGCTCAGGAACCGACCAGAACCTCCTCCCTGCTGACGACTTGATCAAATTACCGACTTCTCCTGAATTCACCACAGGATTTATGTCACTGTGTCATAAACGGCGTTTCCCTTTAAACTGCAGCAGCTTTAAAAACCTACAGAAGACCCTCATAGGTTTTTCCCATACATGCTAGGCTACATGACGGTGTGGCATTGTTTCCATGGTTACTGATGGTTAGACGCTATCTTCTCCATAATGCTATATTTGGTATCTTTCTAATCATATTTACTTATAAAGTACATGAACGTTTCTCTTCTTAGCTTGTATGAAGTTAAATCCTCGGTTACACCAACAGCAGCCAGTCGTTATGACTGTCGGCCATCTTTCCTCGTTAAAATAAAAAGACAAGCTTGGTTTTGACCCTGGTCTGTCTGTCTGTCTGTCTGTCTATGCAGCCGACATTGTGACCATTTTACTAAATAAAAGCCACATTAGGACACTACATGTACATATTTCACAGGCTTTAGAGGACGGCACAGGTAGTGATGTCAGGTCACTGTCTCCACCAGATGTCACATATAGATTTGTGTCTTAACTAAGAGTATTAATATTATGATAAAAACATGTTATGTTTACTACCGGTTACCTTCCTACTGACTAACATTTAGTAGTTTACTATGATAAACACTGACCGTTTATCTACACTTTCTGACCGCCGATTGGTCAGTTGCTGATAAATACCCTGGAATGATTGGATGACAATGGACCTAACCACAGGGCCGCTTTTCATTGGCTGATGCCCGTTCTACGTGGTCACGTGATTGGCCGTCTCACAAACAGCTTCCTGTTAGCTAAGTACAGCATAATAGCAGCACTGATACACCTTGTAGCCTGTCTGCTACAGTCTTATGTTAGCTAAACAGATCAATATGCAACGTGTATCTGACTCACACTGAAGATTTTATTTTAGCAGAAAAGGTTTTGGACTAAACTGTTCCTCCTGTTAGCCTCTCTAGCACCAAGTACAGCTGGTCAATCAACCATCGCTGTGTTCAGGGAACCAACGATTAATAATCCAGAAATAAACTTGATATGGTAACGGACTGAATGTTTTGTTTTTAACGTAATCTTTGCTCGTCTTGCGGGGCACAGGCGGTTGCCATGGTAACAGGTGTGTTTAAACTACAAAGAGAGAGAGAATAAAAAGGTAGGAGTGGTTTTGAGTTGATCACCTGTTCGGGTTATTTTACCTTTGTTTACCTTTGCTGTGGTTCATTACAGCCGCTCTAGTTTCTAAACGTTGGACTAATTACCTTGTTCCTTTGTGAGTTTACATCATTCACAACAAACATCACATAGAACAAATAGATTTCATTAAATTTTAACAAACAAATGGCTTCTTTACCTTAACAGAGCTCTTTGGTTCCTCCTATCAGTCTGTAGCTTCTCATATTGAGGTCAAAGGTCAGATCTACCACAACTGCTGGCCTCAGGTTTGCAACCAGCTTGTGACTGAGAAACCAGTAACCTCCTCCCAGTTGATGACATGAACTTGTTAGTTCCTCTGTCCATTGCAGCAGGTGATATATTGTGAAAATCTGGTAGAAATGAAGCAATAATGGAGTCATGTTTCCATAGAAACAAGAGGTTTTGATTGTGACTTGCGGTCACGTGGGTCGGTTGTGGGCGGAGCTTGTAAGGTCCATTGCTCATGTCTGCATGGGGGCGGAGCCAGCATCAATACCATATAGACAAAGTTCAAATCCTCTTGCCTGATTTTTTTTTAAACTCAGTATTTAATAATTTGTTTCTATTTTGTGTCTTTTGATAAAAATGCCGCAACAGCTACATATAAATAATATTAAATCAGATGGAAAAAACCCAAATCTAATATTGCCCAGGGAGTTTTGGCGCCCCCTAGTGTCCCTCTGGCGCTGCCACTGCTCCCTGATGATGGTTTCTCTCTGTTCCCATGGAAATGGTCTCTTCCTGTCGGCCCGGTTCTGAGCGGTTCTGAGCGCGCTCAGTGTGATCTTCTTTGCAGCTCTGAGTGATTAACCAATCAGTAAATGGATCAGAACCTCAGCACAGCAGCTGGCCCGATCCGATTAGCGGCGCTGCCAGATGTTGGAGGACCTGCTGGTTCTCTGGGTCACATGATCTGGACCCGACCCATTTACAGAACCGGGCCATTTTCTGTGACCCACCTTCAGGTCAAAGGTCAACAATGAAGACGTTTCAGGATCTTGATCTCCTCCGACTGCAGGAGGTGGCACAGAACCCAATCCTCTCCTCCAGAACCAGAACCAGAACCAAAACCACCGGAACCAGAATCATCAGACTTCCGATGGTTCCGGTGGTTCTGGTTCTGATGGTTCTGGCTCTGTGAAGTGTTTCCAGTGCGAGTGCTGCAGGTCAGCGACCCGCCAGGTCCAGTTGCAGACTGAAACCGGACCCGGCTGCTAGTGGACCTGGAATTGAAGCAGATTGGGTTTCTGAGGATGGTCCTGGAGAGAACCGGACCAGGCCGGGTCCAGGTTGACCCCCTGCTGGGCTGGAGCTGCTCAGAGGGAAAGCAGAGTGGGAATCGAACCGGCGACCTGGAAGGAAAGCTGGAGCGGTACTGGCCCACAGCATGATGCTGCCATACTCAGACGGTTCTGGTCCGTCCAGCTCTCTGCTTCTGGTTCTGTCTGATATTTAAAAGTTCTGGACCAGAACCCGACCTGCAGCTGGCTGTTTCTGGACTGGAGGGGGCGCCATCCAGGCGCCGGGCCCAACTGGGTCGGAACCAGAACCTTCAGCCTTAGCCCCCTGGCCCAGCAGGAAGCGTGTATGCAGTTCTGGTTCTAATAAAGCGGGCCGGGCCTGGGGCTGAACTTCCTGCTTTGATTTATCTCAGATGTAAACAGAGAGCCTTCCTCCTCCTCCTCCTCCTCCTCGGTTTATTTGGGTTCCGGAACCGGCCCGGCCGGCGCTGTAACCGGATCGCTGCGGCTCGTCAAAACGTTGCAGGTCCTGCAGAACCGCAGAGCAGGAAGTTCCCCGATCAGCAGATCGTCTTCAACAAATAAAATAAAATAAAATAAAATAAAATAAAATAAAATAAAATAAAATAAATTCCTTCCTGGTGAAACATCCTGGATAACGAGGAGCAGCTGGACACACACACACCAACACACACCAACACACACCGACACACACCAACACACACCGACACACACTGACACACTGACACACACAGACACACACACACCCAGACACACTGACACACCCAGACACACACACACACACTGACACACACACACACACCAACACACACACCGACAAACATACACACACTGACACACACACACACACACACACCGACACACACACACACACTGACACACACACACACACTGACACACACACACACACTGACACACGCACACACACCAACACACACACCGACAAACATACACACACTGACACACACACACACACACCGACAAACACACACACACTGACACACACACACACACACTGACACACACACACACACACTGACACACCAACACACACACCGACAAACATACACACACTGACACACACTGAGAGCCCTGAGCCTGAAGTTCGGCTGTAGACCCACAGAACTGCTGGTCAGAACTGGGTGAGAACCGGATCAGAACCTGTTCAGAATCTCAGAACCTTCTGATGTTTTCCACCAGAACCAGCAATTCAGTTTGAAGGTTCTGTCTGCAGAGAACCTTCTAGAACCCTTATTGTTCTATTGACCAGGAACCAAATATTGGGCCAAAGTTCTGGTTCAGGGTGGTTCCGTTTGAGGCAGTTCTGCTGGACCTTAGGGTCGGTATCGTCCCGTGATTTGTTCCGTATTTCTCTAAATGTCTGATAGACGCCCATCAACAGCAACTGCAACAAAATGAATCAAATCACACACAGGAAATATTATTCTGCTGAATTCTTGGGCGGGAGCTAAAGGACCGCAGACGCTGCGAACCGAGGCTGTTGTCATGGTTACCTAGAGACGGACACCACCATCATCCATCATCCATCCATCCATCATCCATCCATCATCCACATCCATCCATCCATCCATCATCCATCCATCATCCATCCATCATCCATCCATCCATCCATCATCCATCCATCCATCATCCATCCATCATCCATCATCCATCCATCCATCCATCCATCATCCATCCATCATCCATCCATCCATCATCCATCCATCATCCATCCATCCATCATCCATCCATCATCCATCATCCATCCATCCATCATCCATCATCCATCCATCATCCATCATCCATCCATCCATCATCCATCCATCCATCCATCATCCATCATCCATCCATCCATCATCCATCATCCATCCATCATCCATCATCCATCCATCCATCATCCATCCATCCATCCATCCATCATCCATCATCCATCCATCATCCATCCATCCATCATCCATCCATCATCCATCATCCATCCATCCATCCATCCATCCATCCATCCATCATCCATCCATCCATCATCCATCATCCATCCATCCATCCATCATCCATCCATCATCCATCATCCATCCATCCATCCATCCATCATCCATCCATCCATCCATCCATCATCCATCATCCATCCATCCATCCATCCATCATCCATCATCCATCCATCCATCCATCCATCCATCATCCATCCATCCATCCATCCATCATCCATCCATCATCCATCATCCATCCATCCATCCATCCATCATCCCTACATCCATCCATCCATCCATCATCCATCATCCATCCATCCATCCATCCATCATCCATCCATCCATCCATCATCCATCCATCATCCATCATCCATCATCCATCCATCCATCATCCATCATCCATCCATCCATCCATCATCCATCCATCATCCATCATCCATCCATCATCCATCATCCATCCATCCATCATCCATCATCCATCCATCCATCATCCATCCATCCATCATCCATCATCCATCCATCCATCCATCATCCATCCATCATCCATCATCCATCATCCATCCATCCATCATCCATCATCCATCCATCCATCCATCCATCCATCCATCATCATCCATCCATCCATCATCCATCCATCATCCATCCATCCATCATCCATCCATCCATCATCCATCATCCATCCATCCATCCATCCATCCATCCATCATCCATCCATCATCCATCCATCATCCATCCATCATCCATCCATCCATCATCCATCATCCATCCATCCATCCATCATCCATCCATCCATCATCCATCATCCATGCATCATCCATCCATCATCCATCCATCCATCATCCATCATCCATCCATCCATCCATCATCCATCATCCATCATCCATCATCCATCCATCCATCATCCATCATCCATCCATCCATCCATCCATCCATCCATCATTCATCCATCCATCCATCATCCATCCATCATCCATCCATCCATCATCCATCCATCCATCCATCCATCCATCATCCATCCATCATCCATCATCCATCCATCCATCATCCATCCATCATCCATCCATCCATCCATCCATCCATCCATCCATCCATCCATCCATCCATCCATCATCCATCATCCATCCATCCATCCATCATCCATCCATCATCCATCATCCATCATCCATCCATCCATCATCCATCCATCCATCCATCCATCCATCCATCCATCATTCATCCATCCATCCATCATCCATCCATCATCCATCCATCCATCCATCATCCATCCATCCATCCATCCATCATCCATCCATCATCCATCCATCATCCATCCATCATCCATCATCCATCATCCATCATCCATCATCCATCCATCCATCATCCATCCATCCATCCATCCATCCATCATCCATCCATCATCCATCCATCCATCATCCATCCATCATCCATCCATCATCCATCCATCCATCCATCCATCATCCATCCATCCATCATCCATCCATCATCCATCCATCCATCCATCCATCCATCCATCATCCATCCATCCATCATCCATCCATCCATCATCCATCCATCCATCCATCATCCATCCATCCATCATCCATCATCCATCCATCCATCATCCATCATCCATCCATCCATCATCCATCCATCCATCCATCATCCATCCATCATCCATCATCCATCCATCATCCATCCATCCATCATCCATCATCCATCCATCCATCATCCATCATCCATCCATCCATCATCCATCATCCATCCATCCATCCATCCATCATCCATCCATCATCCATCCATCCATCATCCATCCATCATCCATCCATCATCCATCCATCATCCATCCATCCATCCATCCATCCATCCATCCATCATCCATCCATCCATCCATCCATCCATCCATCATCCATCCATCCATCCATCCATCCATCCATCCATCCATCATCCATCCATCCATCCATCCATCATCCATCATCCATCCATCCATCCATCATCCATCCATCATCCATCCATCATCCATCCATCCATCCATCCATCCATCATCCATCCATCATCCATTTTCTTTTCATCCTTCGTCCCTAATGGGGTCAGGAGGGTTGCTGGTTCCTCTCCAGCTACGTTCTGGGCGAGAGGCGGGGTCACGGGGTCACCCTGGACAGGTCGCCAGTCTGTCGCAACACAGAGACACACAGGACACACAACCACTCACACCTAGGGAGAATTTAGAGAGACCAGTTAACCTGACAGTCATGTTTTTGGACTGTGGGAGGAAGCTGGAGAACCCGGAGAGAACCCACCATGCACAGGGAGAACATGCAAACTCCATGCAGAAAGACCCCGGGCCGGGAATCTGGAGGCGGGGCTTAGTGCTGTCAATCATCCTTATTCACTCGCTGCTAAATGTGCTAATAGTGGAGAAACAATTTATCATTACAGGAAAAATGTTTATCTGCTGTCATTGGTAGCTATGGTAACTAGTCTGAGCGTTAACTACAGGCTGCGCTAACTGCAGCATAGGGATGAGCAGCACCATGAGATAGTGATTGACAGCACTAAAACTCTCCGGTCTTTGAAATATAATTCAGGAGACAAATTAATATAAATGGCCATTTAAAGAACAAATCATACTAAGAAATTAACAGTTAATAAATACATCAATATTTTGTAAATTTAAAAGTTTGTTGGGGCTTTCTGTGTATTTTGTTTAGAAATTAATTTGATTAATTCAGTGTTTAATGTATCATTTCACTATTATTTTATCAATGTGGTTTACCTGACTTCCGATCCATGAAGAAAAAAACATGTTAAGCAAATAAACCCCAGAGTTGCAGGGGGCCACAGGGGACCTGAGGAAATTATCCTAAATAAATGACTTTTGTTAACATTTATTTAACTTTCACAAGTTTACATTAACAAGGAATTAAAAATCATAGTGCTGCACTTTTAGCTGCTGTATATAGACAGGATCACACTTTCCATCTGTCAGGGATCTGCAACCTGGATCTCTGGAGACACAAGTGGCTCTTTGACTCACTTATTCTCTTAAATTATAAAATCAGCATTTCAGCCTGCTGAGCCCTGGGCCCCATCCTTTGTCTGGCAACTCCAAGGCAGGTAAGTACCAGTAGAAAAACAAACAGAATTAATCTTAAGCAAACAAAATTAACTTTAAGTTGATATAAATACAACTTGCTAACTAAATGTGCGCGCTAACAAATAGAACAAATGTATCCAAATCAACTAATAAATGTTTTTATTGAAACTAAAGTGCTGTTGTGTTTGTATGGGAAAAGAAACTGCATAAAAAGAGTTACGACAGAGTGTGGCCAGAGGTTTGGCCGTCAGAGCACATTTTGAATATTAAATCAGGTGTTATGATCAGTTTCTCAGTCCTTGAGTAGATTTTTACCAAATTCTTTTTGCACCTGCTTAATTAAAGCTTAAGTAAATCTACTTCAGTAGAAACATGTAGAAACATGCGACTCTGATTGGAGTTCAGTTTTAGGGTTTTCTAAGCCTCCTCTATTAACGACTGCTCTATGGATCAGAACCCCGCCATGCAGTACCGTCTGTCCCTGCAGCGACCCGTGAGCGACACGCCGTGGTGGGCGTCCCTTAGTTTGATTTCTGAAAGGCGGCAACCCTGGCTGGACCGGGTCACTGACACGGTTCTGATCCTGTTCGTCCATTCTGGATGGAGGAATATATAAGCTCCATATAAGCTGCAAACAACCGGATCGACTTCAGCAGAATCTCAGCAGAACCGGGTCTCTGCTGACGGCAACTATATTGTTTGTCATGTTTTCCTGGTTCCGGGTTGGTTAGTGACGGGCCGGTACCAGTCCCTTGAAGGACAAACAGACGTGTTTCTGATTAGTGGGGATGAAACCGACCAGAACGGTGCCAGTCTGCCAGCAGCAACCGAATCCGCAGACATTCCAGAAGTCCGGTTCTGAGGTTCTGGAGTGTAGGCGGACCGGATGGTTGAACATTCAAAATAAAAGCATCTGTGCTCTGATACCAGGAGTTCTGGTTCTGCTGACCAAAAGTCCTTCATCGTAATCGGTTGATTATGATGAAAGTCCTTCCTGCAGTTCCCAGTGGCGGCCAGCAGAGGGAGGCATTCCTCCATGCTTCCTCCTCTGTGCTGGTCCTATTCAGGTTCTGATTCTGGACGGGTAGTCCGCAGAAAAGTCCAATATTCCAGTTTAAACAGATTCAGATTTTTTCATGCTCAATCAATCAAACTTTATCTGGTCAGCAGATTTCAGCAACAGAACTTTTCATCCTAAAAACACAGAAACAACTGAAGTGTCACGTTCTGCCGATGACACATCAGATTATTGACCAGTGTAGCATTGATTAATGTTTCATTGATTATATTTCTAAGGCAGCTCCGACCAGCTGGTTTAGCCTTAAAGGAACTCTGTGTTTCGGCTGTTTTGCAGTTTTCTGGAAGTTTGTTCCAGATCAATGGCGTATAGAAGCTGAATGCTGATTCTCCATGATTGGTTTTGGTTCTGAATGCAGAGCAGAACCAGAACTTGAGAGGGCTGAAGGTTGATGCAACAGCAAATGATAAAAATATCTTTATTGTATTTATGATTTTGTATTTGTGTTTTTATCAATTCTAATATTTTTATTACTTTTTTCATTTTAATTGTATTTAGGATTTCTATTTTATTTTTATTCTCCTTTACCATTTATATTTTAATATTTTATTATATTTTCATTGTCATACTTTAGTTTTTGTTTTATTTTTATTATTTCTATTTGTATATATTATTTCTTCTTCTTGGCTCCTGCGATTTCTGGTTAATCAGGTTTCATCTGAAAGTATCAAACACGTTTCATCTGATTGGCTGATCAGTGTCCAATCAGGAAGCAGCTCTGTGACAACTTACGAGGCGTCCAAAGAGCTTCTGATCGGTCACATGACTAATCAGAGCAGCAGTCTGACTGGCTGTTGTCCTGACCCACCTGTCTCCATCTGCAGGTGTGTGTGTGTGTGTGTGTGTGTGTCTCCAGCTGTGTGTGCAGATCTGTTTGTCTGCGAACATCTGGCTGCTCTCCTGTTGTTTTGCTCTGTGTTTGGAGGCAGACTGAGCATCTGGGTGTGTGTGTGTTTCTGTGTACGTGAACCAGGTTTTTGTATCCCTGTGGGGACTTATTTCTGTCGACAATGTGGGGTTGTGGGGACCTCTCCTCTTTGGGGGACATTTGCTCCCCATGAGGGAAATGCTGTTTTTGGGTCAGAGGTCAGGCTGTAGAACATGAATGAATGTCAATGAGAAGATCCCACAAGACACAAAAACACGACTGCCTGTGTGTGTGTACGTGTGTGTGTATGTGTGTGTTAAGCTCCTTCTGCTCCAACATAAACTTTTTTTCTCTCTTCAACTTCCTGACAGAAACCTTATGGGTCGCCTGGTTGGGTCAGGGTGAGAAGCTGAACCAGAACCAATTGGATCACCGAACAGGAAGGATGAGCGGATCAGAACCGCAGAACAGCGCAGTGTGGATCCCTGACTGGTTTAACTGGTTTTCTGTCAAAGCGGGGGGGTTGCTGCCCTGCTTCTCGCCTGCAGGCTCCTTCTCTGAGCTGCAGAGCTGGGCCGGTTCTGGAGGAGCCGGGGTGTGCGTGGGCAGCAGGGTGTGTGTAAGAGCCAGAAAGCAGAATAGATGAATGTAAGGAGGCTGACCTTTGACCCCTGGCTGCCTTCCCTTCAGCGCTCAGCAGATATTTTGGTTCTGTGGAAGAATCTGAGTTTTTTTCCTTGGATGGATCCATGAACAGGTCTCTGTGGTGGTTCTGCTGGGACCGCAGAACCACCAACCATCAGAACCTGCTGACCTGGATCAGGAGCCGTCAGAACCCTTTCCAGGTCGGGAGGACAGTTCTAGCACCAGAGGTCTGTCGTAAACTGGACCGATTCTGGACAGGTTCTGGACTTTAGTGAGACGGTTCTGGTTCTTATGTTGCTATGCTCAGTAATCTTGCGTGTGTGTGTGTGTGTGGGTGTGGGTATACTTGCTATTCAGGGCCATCTTGGTGACATTTACTCACCTTCAGAAAGCCACTGGCCTTATGGGGCCCAAAGCCCGGTTCTGGTACAGTGGTGCCCTTGTTAAGTGTCAGAGGTCAGGGGTCAGGTGTGAATCAAGTTCTGGTTCTGGCTGGGTTAGTTTAAGTGTCTGGTTCAGTCCTGATATGAGGAGTTAATCAACCTTCTCATCAACAGCAAACTTAATCTGGAGCAAAGTTAATCTTTTCAGAGTTTTTCTGATCAATCATTGAGGTTCCTTAGCAGCTAACAGTAGCATTAGCTGCTACATGTTTAGCATTCAAATGCTATTTTAGGCTAGCTTAGCTTCTGATAGGCTAAGATTTTTAGCATAACTTGAACACAATAGTCTTTTCCAGCATCAAATCGTTTAGAAGCAGAAATTATCCAAGAGAAACAGCTTCATTGCTGCTGTTAGCGGATGTAGCTGTGCGTCAAATTTACCGACCTACCAGAAACAGAAATACAAAGGTTCCTGCCAGAATGCTTTACACAAAAAAAACAATGAATTGTGTTAAAATATTTAATGTTTTAAATCTGAAATTAATTATCGAATGAACGTTTTAAAATCCCGCCATTAGGAGAAATGTATTGGATTTGCTGCAGATGTACTGTCATGGTTCTGATGAAGTTCTGATGTTTTTGTGGATCTGATCAGGTTCTGTTTCTGGTTCTGATCGGGTTCTGTTGTTTTCCTGAGATCGGATCAATAATTCAGGAAGCTGCTTTCCTCCCGGCTCCTTCTGGCTCTCAGGGTTTTGGCATCTTGCCGGCTTTCTGGAGACAGATGGTGAAACGGCTGGGAATCAAACACCGACTGTCCTCCTCTTCCTCCTCCTCTTCCTCCTCTGCATGACAGACAAACGGATGAAACCTGGAGACGGATCTTCTGTTGCCAGATCAGAGTCAGGAGATGTTTCAGTTCTGGTCCAGGCCCCGTGCCAGCCTATAGCATCCCCCCCACCGCCTTCCCAACCTTCACCGTCTCTATGGCAACGACCACGTTGATGTTTTGTGTTTCAGCTCCTCTTCCTCCAGGTGGTTTTGTTGGGAGTCACGTGGGCTCGGTTCTGTTGACAGAACCAGTCTGGACCCTCGTTAAGTCCTGATGAGGGTTCTGGATCTGGAATGGTTCTGGTTCTGGTTGTGTTCTCAGGCTGCAGTTCCTCCCCTGCGCCTGCAGCTGGCGCCCCAGGCTGCCGTTCATCTCGGCTGCTGCCTCCAGCTCAGGTTTTCCTGCTGGTTGTTCCAGGGCCGGATCTACAGGGGGCAACTGGTGGGGCGAATTGCCCTCTCTGCCCCCTTGCAGGAGAGCTCAGTTTACCCAAATCATGTTTTATGTCCTTAAAAATATGCAAATCTGTCTAGTTTCAGTGATGACCTTTGACACCTGACCTGGCCTTTCAACAGAAGCGCCTGCTGAAGTTGATGGACCGTTGCAGTTTGATACCTCTGATTCCCAACTGAGAGTCTCACGTTTGGTTTGGTATCCATTAGCATATTTCGCTAGTTAGATTTTCTAAGAATAAACTCAAGAACAGTTCATGAAAAGCTAAAATATAAGAAATGTTTCCAACTCCAGCTGATCCTCACATATTGAAGTAGCATTGAAGCCAGCAACAGTTCGAAAGATGGAAGACTATTATCATCATTATGGTTATGATTATCATTATTATAGTTATGCCCGCTGCTGAAGTACAAGACTCTAAACATATTTTATTTACAACGACGAGCTGACAGTAAAAAGTTTACAATAAATATTGTTTGATATTACTTAACATAAGCCTAAAAACGTAAATACAGTAAGAAAAGTTATTATTTTTCAAGTAGAGTTACTGTTTACCCACCAGTAAACGGTAACACGGTTCCAGGTTTATTTCCGGTTGTATTCAAGGAAATATCGATAACTACCTGACATAGCCTGCTCTGGGATCGATTGGTAATACCTCCATCCTCCACCAGGGGGCTCAGGCTGAACCCAGAGGAACCTGCAGCAGGAACGGGTTCTACTCAGCACTATGGACCTGAACCAAGACGGGATCTGCTGTTTTTGATTCTGATGGTTCAGGTTCTGGTTAGAAATCAGGTCAAGTTCTGAGGATTCACTGGGCCTTCAGCTCACTGAGTTCTGATTGATTCTGATCACCAGTCCAATCAGAGCAAAGCTGAGCTGCTGAGGTGTATTCGTTTGGACCAATCAGAGCACAGAGTGTGTTCTGGTGCTGGTTCCTCAGAACCCGCAGGCTGCTTTGGATCAGAACCAGTGGAGGCGTTCTTGATCCACAGCACGGCCTGGTTATGGTTCCAGACAAGTGAAGGTTCCGGTTCGGTTGGCCCACATGGTTCTGTCCAGATGGGTTCTGATAAAAATGTGGGTCGGGTCGTTCAACTTCTCACCTGGACAGTCGAGGAACAAGCTCCGCCCCCTAAACACCTGATGGTGCTGAGCCCACCACCACCATCATCATCATCATCATCATCATCATCATCATGATGAAAAAGAAGTTTGGTGACTTCAGTAACTTCTTCTGCGGTTCTGACCCGGTTCTCCTCCGGTATTCCACCTTCTGTTCCTCTCTGCTCCTAAAGGAGGGGGGAGGGCAGTAGTGGCGCTCTCGTGCAAGCGCGCGCGCGCACCCAGCAGCAGTATACTTGTGAAAGTGCACGCGGAGGATCGATGCTGTTATTTGTGATCGATCAGCGGCGCGTGTGATCAGTCTGTGGCCGCACACGGAGCGACGCAGTCCGGCGGAGGAGCAGCGGAGGAGCCGATGTTCGGAGCTGGAGGAGTTCGGGACAGTCTCTCGGCTCCCAGGTCGTCCCGCCGCCTCTCCCCGCTCCCGGCAGCGCTTGTCCCGGGAAAGACTCCGTTGCTGCACCGCTCTCTTTCTCCGGAGCGCAGGGGAGCAGCACGCCGGCCGCGGGGCGCACCGCAGAGCGGTCAGGGATGCCGGCGGGGGGCGCTTCTGGACGCGGTTCTTGGGTTCTGTGAAATGCAGTTGGGGAGCCGTTTGGATCTTTGTTCTGTCCGTCGAACCTCCTGAGGTCCTCGCTGCTGCTCTGACTGGACTTGTGTGGTGTCGCTGGAGATGCGGTTGGATTGGGGGCGGAAAGTTGTGCGCTCCCCGGCGGAGGGCCTCCACAGGTCCGGCCCGTGACCCGGGGCGGGTCCGAAGTTCAGCTCTGCCCGGAAATGTGAAGCGAAGCGGGCAGAAGGAGGGCTCCGTTTCCCCCTCACTCACTCTCACACACACACTTTGTTTTTCGCTCTTCACACACACAGACCAACACACACACTGGAGTTACAGTAACACCCACACACACATTCGTGCGCGCACGCGCGCGGTCGCACACACCTTCCGGAGCTCGGAGCCCAGCGGACAGATATGTATTCTCCGCTATGTCTGACCCAGGTGAGTCCCTCTACCTCCGGCTTTCTGCCAGCGGCGCGGCTGCGCGCTGCCGCTGGAGCGCCAAACTTCCTCCACAGCCCGGTCCACATTTACCAGGTCTGGCAGCGACGTGTTCCGGTTCGGTTCGGCCCGGTGGCGTCCGACGCCGTTACTCGGGAAGCTCTCCCAGGCTCACGGCTGTAATTGGACTGAGACAGGTCTGATAGGAACCAGAATTTGGACTCCGAACCCGGCGGGTTTTTCTCTTTTCTTTGCTCTTAAACTTTGCAGCTGTGCCGCGCAGGAAGCGGGAGAAGCGGCCGGTTTTCCGGTCCTGATTCCGGCCGTGTTTCGGTCACCTGTGGGCGTCTGAGCGAGAAGCTCAGTTTTCCTCATGAAGCATGAGTTCCTGCGGCTGTTCGGACCGGACTGGAACCGAACCTGCGGCCTGCAGCAGAACTAAAGGAACCGGAGGTGATCTGAGGTGACTCCGCGGACCGAACCGGATGACTCCTGGATTCTTCCTAAATTTAAACCTCATAAACACCTAAAGTCCTGTTGCAACCTGCAGGGTTGCATTCAGGGTCAGAGGTTAAAATCAGCATTTAGAGTCTTCCTTCGTGTTTCTGAGGGAATCGGGGACAGCCGGGATTAAATCCTCAGAACAAATTGGGCTGATTTTATTTTTATTCCTGCATCAGACACAAATATTTAAATTGATCCGTTTCTGTGAAATCCTTTTTAATCTGAGCAAAGGCTTTAATAAATTACATTTAGATTAAATCCCAGAGCTGAATAATTACTGGCTGTGCTGCTAAATCTGAAGGGATGAGATTTATTGATAATTCAGGAACATTTGAATGAAATCTGCTGTTTTCTCCGCAGAACCTTTTGTTGCTCTGATCCGCTGGATGTTCCTGCAGGAACGCTGCTAAATCTGGAGCTTCTCTGTTTGAAGTTGCTCTGAAGCTGCAGCAGCAAACAGGAGCGCTAATCAGATTATCAGCCTGTTAAACCAATAATCAGCAGCCTGACTGACTGACTGCTGGTTCTAATCCCGTTCAGCTGCCGTCACAAACATTTGATTCACTCTTTGATTTTAACTGCTGCAATGTTTAGGAAAAAAAAAAAGATTTTCTCCAAATGTATATAATCGGGCCTTTCTTTTTTCTACGATTTATTGAGATGACGTCAGCGGTTTCTGCCCAGACACTAGGGGGCATCTTTTGAGATATGTCCCGTTCAATTCGATTAATTTCCGAACAATATTTGTTCACTTCATTCTGTTATTTGGGGAAATTATTAAGCAATAACTAGAGTAGAAATATAAATAGAATTACTGAATTCAACAGGTTTAATTTTGTTTAACATTTTAAATATTTGATATTTAGGTTTTTGTACACCAGTAGTTTTATTTCTATATTTTTGTGGCTGTGATTTTATTTCCCACAGAAAACAGAATAGAATAAAATAAAAATATTTTTCTTCTTTACATTCAAGCATAGAAGAAAAGGATTAAAAATAGAAACAAAATCAAGAATAATTTACTGTGCAGTAAAGGCAAAGTGATGAGTTTAAATCCAGGAGGTTCTGCTGCTGGTTCTGGTTCTGTAGTTGGAATAAAATCTAAACCTGCAGATTTTAATCCCTGAATGGATTTCAGTTTTGGATCGTTGTTCTGGAGGCCCGGAATGCTCAGCGATCTGCCGGGAGCTGCAAGAGTGCAATCCTGGATATACTGGAGGTCCAGCGGGCCTCTGCCCCCCCAGTGCTCCCAGTGCTCCCAGTGCCCCCCTGCTGGCCCCCTGCTGGCCCCCCCGGTTGCTCTGATCCCCTCGGTGTGAGAGGCAGCGCAGTGCCGGGAGTGGATTTGTGTTTCTGCTCCTCCACATGCCAGTTGCCAACTGGGCCGGTTGTTCCTGTTTCCACGGTGCCAACAGGGACTGCCGGGCCCCCGTGGCCTCCCGGGGCCCACCGGCCCTGGAAGATGAAGGAAGAACTGCCTTTGTTTTCCAGCTGTTTGATCAGAATTCCCACATTTTATTCCCAGAACCAGCGTCCGGGCCGGAGGATCCGGAATGGGATTTTAGGACCTGGAATAACAAGAAAGATCTGCCGGGACCAGAATCTAGGACAATTTCTTAAAAATTCACACAAAAAAATTCCAGTTTTCTGAAGGATTTTTTCCCTATTTTTGGGGGAATTTTAAAAAATATTTTCTTCTTCTGTATATTTGATCGGAAGAAGTGAGTGTTAAAAAATTAAATTAGAAGTATTTTAATAAATTCCTGAATTGGGAAATCATTTTCCTGTTTTCCTTCAGTTGGTTTCCTGAAACTGTAATTGGATTTTCCTTCTCAGAGCAGAACGACTGAATTATCTGAAAGGAAAAGAGTTGGTGAGGAAATGAACAATTTTCCAGAAACGGCAACTTCTCCCCAGAGTTTCCTGGAAACATTTGGGAAAATGTTCCCGAGGATGTTGGGATCATCTCCCCCGCTGGCAGGAAAAGCAGCTGCCGAGGCCGGACAGAGACTCGTTAAGTGGGATTTGGTTTGCGGCAGACAGACGGAGTGTGAACAGAGCAGGTCAGGAATGTGGGAATGCGGCGGCGGAGCCCAGCTCATCTCGGCCGCCCCTGGACTCTAACGCCGAGCAGGAGCGCCGTCCGGCGCCCAGAGCTTAGAGAGAAGCCGCTGAGCTGCTGGAGGCTCTTTTGGAGACAAACCCGTTCTCCTGGAGCGGATCCAAGAAGGAACAAAGAACCGTATTCAGACCCGGAGCGGTGTGGGGGGGGTGCAGCTCTGCAGCTGGCGCTCCAACGCAGAGCAGCAGCACTCACTCTCAATATCCGGCCTTTGTTTCTGGAAATCTAACCTGATCCTGGAGCAGAACCTGCAAAACAGACTCCAGGTTCTGAGGGAAACCATTTGGCTTCCTGGTTCTGCAGAGAGACGGAATTTATCAAACATCTGAAATAGATTTCCAGAAATCAGGTGGAAAAACGTCCATGATGCAGCCAGACACTGGGGCCCATACGGCATTCTGTAGCCTCCCTATGGGCCCCCAGAATGCCACCTATTGCATTCTGGGGGCCCATACGGCACTCAGGCGACGTAGAATCTCTTCTGTTGTTTGACACAACTGGATGGATGAATGGTTGGACGGAAACAGGAAGCTGCTCTTCCTGCTCTCTCCACCCGGCCAATCAGAGGTCAGCGTTACTGCAGCCAATGGCAGCAGCCGGCCGTTTCTCAATCTGTCTCTGTCTGTCTCTGTCCGTCCCCAGGATGAGTTCCATCCGTTCATCGAGGCGCTGCTCCCCCACGTCCGGGCCTTCGCCTACACCTGGTTCAACCTGCAGGCGCGCAAGAGGAAGTACTTCAAGAAGCACGAGAAGCGCATGTCAAAGGAGGAGGAGCGCGCAGTGAAGGATGAGCTGCTGGGCGAGAAGCCCGAGGTGAAGCAGAAGTGGGCGTCTCGCCTCCTGGCCAAACTGCGCAAGGACATCCGGCCCGAGTTCCGGGAGGACTTTGTGCTGACGGTGACGGGCAAGAAGGCGCCGTGCTGCGTGCTGTCCAACCCGGACCAGAAGGGCAAGATGCGGCGCATCGACTGTCTGCGGCAGGCCGACAAGGTGTGGCGCCTGGACCTGGTGATGGTCATCCTGTTCAAGGGAATCCCGCTGGAGAGCACGGACGGCGAGCGGCTCGTCAAGGCGCCGCAGTGCGCCAACCCCGGCCTCTGCGTCCAGCCGCACCACATCGGCGTCTCCGTCAAGGAGCTCGACCTCTACCTGGCCTACTTCGTGCACTCAGGTGGGTCCCTACTGCTGGAGGTTCTGATGGTGGGCAGGTTCCTGGTTCTGATGATGAGGTCCGGTTCTGGACTTTTGTACCATTTGTTTGCTGCAGAAACAGGAAGTGAGAGGTGCAGCTTTTCATGTTAAAACTCTCTTGCAGAAAAGGTTAGGGGTCAAAGGTCATCCTCTCACCCTGGCAGCCGCATTACACAATGAGAGGTCAGAGGTCAGCATGTAGGGGGCCTGACCCTCCCTCACCCATCTGTCTCACTGTGTTCATCCGCTGCTGAAAGTAGTTCCTGATTGGACTTTTCATCTTTGACGACTCAGCATACCTGCTGCAGGTGTATGCGTTCGTATGTGTTTGTTTCTAAAACCTTGTGGGAACCATTTTCCAGACACATACTACATTGTGGGGACCAATTGCTCTTTGTGGGACCAAATGCTGTTTTTGGGTCAGGGGTCAGATATAGGATTAAAGTGTGAATTGAGTTGTGGTTGGGAGAAGGTTTAGGTTTAGGCTGCAGAAATGAATGGAAGTCACAAAGATAGCCACGCAAACATATGTGTGTGTGTGTTTGTGTGAGAACTTGGTTTTTATGTCCTTTTGGGGACCTATGACTGTCCACAATGTGGGGCTGTGGGGTCCTCTGCTCCTTGTGGGGACATTTTCCTGGTTTCCATGAGGGGAAATGCTGTTAGTGGGTTAGAGGTTAGGGATAGGGCTAGAGTGTGTGTGTGTGTGTATGTGTGTGTGTGAGCTCTGAGCTCTTAACCAGATTTGAAGCTTCGTTTCTGGACTTATTACTGAAGTCTTGACTGACCTGCAGACACACACCTGAACTCTGCTTGACCTGCTGACCACACACATATACACACCCACACACACACACACACACACACACACACACACACATATACACACATATACATATACACTAACAGAGCCTTTGGGTCCTACTGGTCCATCAGAACCAGAATCAGGATATTTTGGACACAAGCAAAGAATATGACTTTGGTTCCTCGTTGGTCTTTGTCAACGGGAATATTTTGATTTTATTTAATTTCTTCATGTTTGTATGAATTTCTTAAAGTATTTAAGATTTTTCATTTTTTCTCTGTTTTAAATATGATTGATTTATTTTGTAAAGTATTTAACTAAAAACTAAATATTTTAACTTTACTCAGTTTTCATTTTACATTAGTTTAATTTTAATTAATCATTTACTTACCAGTACATACATTTTTTAGTATACACTAAAGTAAACACTAATAAACACTAATTTCCATGGACTGCTCTGTGTGTGTGTGTGTGTGTGTGTGTGTGTGTGTGTGTGTGTGTGTGTGTGGGTGTGTGTGTGTGTGTGTGTGTGTGTGTGTACTTGTATAAAGGGCCTCTAGACCAGTGGTCCCCAACCTTTTTTAGTACAGTGGACCGGTCAACCATTCGTAAATTTTTCTGCGTACCGGTGGGGGGGCGGGGGTGTGGGGGGGTGGGGGGGTTATAAGGATCAAGACCGATGCTGTTCTTTCTTACGATGGTGGGTGGGGAGGGGGGGTGTCAGGTTCTGGTTAAGGTTGGAGTGAGCAATAAATACAGTGACTAAATGGAAGTCTAGTCAAAGTCCTCAGCTGCATAGAAGTACCAGTATGTTCCCTTCAGGTCAGACTAGCCTGTGAGAACCAGATTTATTTCGGGGACAGACTTTCGTTCCACTGTTTCTTTATGAACAACTCTGCTAATATTATTATTGTTTTCTTATTTTTTCTATTTCATTTCTTTTTTATATTTTGATGAAATTTTTAACTGAAGCTATTTCAGATTTTGCAGTTTTTTGCCTCTTAAACTGCCTTTTAAAAATGAACAAAAACATTTATTTATTCTGTAATCTATCAAATTAAAAAGTACACACTCAAATCTCTTTTTTAGTTTAATTTTTAATAAGTCTAATTATATAATTTCATTCATATTGATCTTTTTTTCTTTCAGTAAAATGGTCATTTCTGTGGCTGTAATATTCAGTTCTAACTGTGTGAACCAGGTTCTTTTATCCTCTTGTGTATTTAACTGGGCTGCACATAGAGGAACATTTCCACCACATTTACCACACAGTGAGGTCATTTTCCTGCTCCTCACTTTTTCCACTTCTGCTAGTTGGACTAGTGGTGTGGAATAAGTTTTGGCTGGAACCCCTTCACCCTGACCCAACCCTATGACCTCCAAACACATTTTATTTCCGTCAGATTCTGGTTGGGTCCTGGTTCTGAAGCTCAGTCTGGTCCAATTTCTCTCCCTTGGCTCCTCCTGCTGAGCACCATGGACCCAGGACCAGGAGGGGGTGCTGTATAGTGGTGCATGTTGGGTAATGTAGTGCGGTTGCGCTCCTAAAAGCAGAACTTCTCTGCTGCTCGTCCAGATGTTGCCATGGAGATGCTGCACATGGCAGCGAGCAGGAGCCGGTAACAAACCGGGTCCGGTTCTGGTCTTGGTTCTGGTTCTTTATTCCATTTTTCCATTCATAAATTAAAGAACTGATATTTTTAACTTTGAGTTTGTTTGTTTCTTCCAGACGAATGAACGAATGATAATAATAAAAACAAATTCACAACTAAAGAAGTTAAAACAACTGAACTACATTATTTTATCTCTTCCTCTTTTTCAGGGTTTTACATTTATTTTATTATTAGTTATCATCTTAAAACGGGTCGGTCCAGAACAGCTGAGTGTCGGTTCTGCTGGGTCCAGGAGGGATTCACCATCTGTGGACACAAACACAAAACCATGTTGAGGGTTTGATGGACCTTACCAGAGGGGCCGCTTTTCATTGGCTGATGCTCATTCTACGTGGTCACGTGATTGGCCGTCTCACAAACAGCTTCCTGTTAGCTAAGTACAGCATAATAGCAGCACTGATACAACTTCTACACCTTGCAGCCTGTCTGCTACAGTCTTACGTTAGCTAAACAGATCAATATGCAACGTGTATCTGACACACACTAAAGATTTAATTTTAGCAGAAAAGGCTTTGGACTAAACTGTTCCTCGTGTTAGCCACTCTAGCACAAAGTACAGCTGGTCAACCAACCATCGCTGTGTTCAGGGAAGCAACGATTAATAATCCAGAAATAAATATCAAGCCTGGAAACTTGATATCGTAACGGACTGGATGTTTTGTTTTTAACGTAATCTTTGCTCGTCTTGCGGGGCGCTGGCGGTTGATACGGTAACAAGTGTGCTTAAACTACAAAGAGAGACAGACTAAAAAGGTAGGAGTGGTTTTGAGTTGATCACCTGTTCGGGTTATTTTACCTTTGTTTACATTTGCTGTGGCTCATTACAGCCGCTGTAGTTTCTAAACGTTGGACCAATTACCCTGTTTGTTTGTGATTATACGTCATTCATAACAAACATCAAAAAGAACAAATATATTTCATAAAATTTTAACAAACAAATGGCTTCTTTACCTTAACAGAGCTCTTTGGTTCCTCTTATCAGTCTGTAGCTTCTCATATTGAGGTCAAAGGTCAGATCTCCCATAACTGACTGACACCTGCTGGCCTCAGGTTTGCAACCAGCTTGTGACTGAAAAACCAGTAACCTCCTCCCAGATGATGACATGAACTTGTTATTTCCTCTGTCCATTGTAGTAGCTGATATATTGTGAAAATCCGGTAGAAATGATGCACTAATGGAGTCATGTTTACATAGAAACAATGCGCTACGAGGCTTTGCTTGTGAGACTTGCGGTCACGTGGGCCAGTTGTGGGCGGAGCTTGGTAAGGTCCATTCTGGCCCAATCTGCCCGGTACCAGCTTCATGAGGAGGAACTGGGTTCTGTTCTGTCCTGGTGTCAGTTCTGGTCGGTTTGGACCCCCAACTGTGATCACTGAGCTGATTAGGAGGAGTTTCTATTTGGTTCTGTTGGTTCTGTTGGTTCTGCAGACCCAAACTGTTTGTTGGACAAACTGGAAACCGTCAGAGGCCAGAAGGTCCAGATGAGTCTGGTCCTGTGAACTGGGTCGGCAGTGGATGATTTTATCGGTTCTGGATGTTCTGACATTTGTCCTCCAGGGTTCTGGTGTTGGCTCGGCGCCGGTCTGACTCCGACCCAGTCCTGGGGGGCCAGAAGCAGCGGAGCGGTTCTGGAGCTGACAGCTTCTGAACAAGGAGCGATGAGCTGCTGAGTGGATGGAACCGGACTGGTTCTGCTGGGGAATGAAGCGGGTCAAGCCCAGCTGACCCCCATCTCACCCCAGGTCTGGTTCTGATCTGTTTCCATGAGAACGGAAGTGATGCTGTGACATCATTTCCTCTTCCTCCAGCTGCAGCAGAGATCGGAACCTTTCTAAAACAGTTCTCAGCAGAACCGGATCAGCAGAACCCGTCCTGCTACCAGAGCAGAGAGCTGCTGCTTCTGGTGGAGCCGCTTCCTCCTCCTCAGACGTCCAGGGGCCTCACGTCCACCGCGGCGTAGCACAACAACTGTGCGGTGCCATATTTTAGGCACAAATCTGCATGTATAAAAATGAACTTTGCTTCAAAGTTTGAGTAAATATGTGCAAACTTTGAAATGATTCTGCTCATGATTCCTGTATTTATGATAAATGTCCACATTCCCACTTGGAGACTCTGTGGGTCTTTAAATCCTGACTGAATGCTCTGCTGCTCCAACAGCCACCTGCACTGGGAGATCTTCATTTTATTTTTGATTTGGATTTTGTTCCTTTAAAATGCATTATTTTTATTTTGTGAGAAAGCACCTTTTAAATAAAATATATAATTATTATTATAAATACTTATACTGCCACAAACAAGGATGTTGCCATGGTTACTGCTTTACTTGGCAGCCTTGTGGGTATTTATACTAATTTTCATAAGTACAAAGAAAAGAGTGTAAAAGAGGCGACAGGTGGACCAGTAGCTGGTCTGTTTCCCGTAAATTAGGATTTATAAAAGAAAGGTGCACACGGCTTTGTACATCCGGATTTTTTTGTGCGCCGCACTTTTTTTGTCTGTATGCCAGTGCTTCTCGACTCCGGTCCTCAGGTCCTCCTGCCAGCATGTTTTAGGTGTTTCCCTGCTGCTACACACCTGGATTGAATCTGTGGTTGATTAACAGGCTCCTGCAGCACTTGATGCCTGCAGAACAGGTAATGCAATCATTTGGATCAGCTGTTCTGAAATAGGGACACATCTAAAGCATGCAGGCCGGAGGGGGCCGGGGGGGGCCCGGGGGGGGCCGGGGGGGCCGGAGGACTGGAACTGAGAAGCTCTGCTGTACGACAAGTTTTAAAGTGAAAACTGTGCAGAGTTTTATACATGAGGCCCCTGATCTATAGCTGTGTGTGTGTGTGTGTGTGTATAATACCTTGTGGGGATCGAAGCCTGGACCCCCACAAGAGGAAACGCTGTTTTGGGGTCAGGGGTCAGTTTTAGGAAAAAGGGCAGAAGGGCTGAATTTGGAAAGTCTGGTGGTTCTGGTTCTGGGTGTTTCTGATCATAATAAGGAACTTTAGTGGTGATGAAGATGTGAACCCGCTCAGCTAATGTGACTCTTCTTCTATGTTACCTGGAGTGAACCAGAACATGGTGCCCTGCTGGTCCGTTTGGACGGTGGGAACAGGAAGCCGGGTTTTCCAGACATCCTGTTAGCGAACGGGTTGGTTGGCTCGTTGCTTTTGTTAAACGCAGAACCATAAAATTCTGAGAATGTCCTGATGAAACGGATCAGAACAATCAGATCCTCACTCAGCCAGGACCAGATGTCTCTACCTCTTTTCAAACTTTCCTCTTTTAGGTCACCTTTTCATCCTGCGCTCTGATTGGTCAGCAGCATCCAGACTCCGCCCAGACTTGTGTTTTTGTGTTTGATTTGATGTAAAGCACTTTGAAATGCCTTGCTGCTGAAATGTGCTATACTAATAAAGTTTGATTGATTTGATTGAACCATCGGGTTTCTGGGTTCTGGTCCCTGCTGAGCCGGATCATGTTCACTGATGCCGACCTCATGCTTGTTGGTATTCCAGGAGGAGCTGTAGATACAGAAACACACACACACACACACACACACCCACACACACACAATGCTGATCTCAGGTCTGCCCTTCACAGAGCAGCACTGCAGAGGGACAGTGTGTGTGAGTTTCAGCGTGTGGGTGTGTGTGTGTGTGTGTGATTTCATAAATTATTCCCCTCCATATTCCTTTTAAATGATAGCATCCCTCGGCCGGCCCGACTATAAATGGTTCTGTCATAACCGGACCCAGAGCTGATATTCGATTCTGGATGTTGTGTGGACCCGATTGGACGGCGGAGCTCTTAACGTTCTGCTCAGTGACCTGTCCTGCTGTGGTTCTGTACCGTCAGGTCGGATCCACTGAGAACCACAAGTCTTCCAGGTTTCCTTTCGGTCCGGTTCTTCCCAACGCCACTGCGGTTTAAAGACACTTCACTGTCACTTTTGTTAGCGCCAGCTAATGGTGCTAGCTCCTAATGAAGCGGTTAGCTCCAGATAATGGTGTTAGCTCCTAGTGAAGCGGTTAGCTCCAGCTAATGATGCTAGCTCCTAGTGAAACGGTTAGCTCCAGCTAATGGTGCTAGCTCCTAATGAAGCGGTTAGCTCCAGATAATGGTGCTAGCTCCTAGTGAAGCGGTTAGCTCCAGCTAATGGTGCTAGCTCCTAATAATACAGTTAGCCCCAGCTAATGTTGCTAGCTCCTAATAATACAGTTAGCCCCAGCTAATGTTGCTAGCTTCTAATGAAGCAGTTAGCTCCAGCTAATGTTGCTAGCTCCTGATATTGCGATTAGCTCCTGCTAATTTTGTTAGCTCCTGCTAATGGTTTTGCCTAGTTTTACTTAACTGAGAAGCAAAGCCAAACTCTTGCTAGTTTAGCTAACTATTGGCGTAGCATTAGCCTTGACATCTTGTGCTGTGGCTTCAGTCCATTAGCATGTAGGTGTAAAAATAGTGACTTCACAGGACAAACTTTTAAAAAGTGATCATCAGCTTTAGTGCATCAATAACAACTCTTAGCTTAATGAGAAAATTACACATTTTGGCCGCCATGATGACCTTGGTGGTCATCCTTTCTCCTGATTTCCAGTCTTAAAAAAATTCACAAGGAAACCACAGCAGGCCTCTTCCTCCTCTTCCTCTGTCTTGAAGCTAACCTTATCTGAGTGCTTCAGATCAGCAGCAGTGTAATCTGTATCACTGCCCCCCCCCCCCACATACACACACACACACACACACACACTGCTTATTTCACACAGTTGTAGACGGAGATGAAGAGGAGGAAGAGGAACATAATGCCGTCTTTGTCAGGACGAGTTCTGCTGGAAAATGATCGTCCCACTGAGGAACGCCGCTGCAGATGGATCACGTCTGCCGCTCTGCCAGCCGTGTGTGTGTGCGTGTGTGTGTGTGTGTGTGTGTGTGTGTTTGCAGCTGCTGGGCCTCTCTTCTTCTTCTCCTGCATTCCTTCAGTCTTCAGCAGAAACTTTGCTCAGAGGAGGGAAGCGCTGTGTGTGTGTGTGTGTGTGTGTATGTGTGTTTTCAAAGGTGGGGCTGAGGGGTCCAGGCACACAGAAAGGAGATCACAGGAGCCCCTCCCCCACCTGTTACTGTGGTTCGAGGTTCTCCTCCATGCAGATGATGTTCTGCTCTGTTTGACCTCTGACCCGGCCCAGCGCCGGAACAGAACCACCTGGAGATTCAGACCTGACCCAGTGGGGGTGTATTGCAGAGGAAAGGCATGCTGGGAGCTGTAGTTGTCTGTCAACTGTTCAGGTGCAGCTGTAAATCTGAGGCATCGGGAGCAGCACAGGGAGGTGTGTGTGTAGCCATGCAGCGCCTCGCGGCGAGGTGTGTGTGTGTGTGTGTGTGTGTGTGTGTGTGTGTGTGTGGGTGTGTGTGTGTGGCCTGTATTCATTATTTAGTGAGAGCTATTACTGGGATAAGAGGCTCTCTCCTCTCTGGACGCATCGATCGCTTTAATTGCTCCAAAGATTGTCAACTCTGAAGATAGATATTAAAGGGCCGGCGCGGCGCGGCCGGTTCTGCCAGGATGCTCTCAAACGGACCCGAGTGTTCTGGGGGGACGACACGTCCCCCACCGCCGGCGAGCTGAGAGGTCTCACTCTGACCGATCGATAACGCGCTGCAGACAGGAAGTCAGCTGCCGCTCGGAGGTCACAGGTCAGCCAGAGGGGCTGTGGCTGGGCTCAGGTTCCACCTGAGGAGGGGCGGAGCTAACCTACAGGTGACCCACTTAGCAGCCAATCCTCTAACCTGATTACCGGTTCTGCTTCCTGACCCAATCGGACCGGCTGCTGCTAAAAACAAGAAGCTGATTAAGCTGCTTCGGTCACCTGACCGGCTGTTTCCATAGCAACAGCAGCAGCGCCGTCAGCTGGACACTGGAGGAACTGAACCTGCAGCTCCAGATAATTTGGTTCTGGTTTTGGTTCTGGATGAGTCCAGGTACACGGTGCATTCACTGACTGTCCGACAGACGGACTCTGAATTACTGCTGGATACTGACCGGTTCTGACCTGTCCAGGATCTCCCATGATCCCCTCTGCTCAGCTGGAAGCCTTGATGGGAGACTGGGAATCTGTACTGGGATGAGCTGGGCTCAGTGTGTGTGTGTGTGTGCTCCTCTTCCTCGTTTTGATTTTCTGCTGTAGGAACGGGACTCACCCTCCTCTTCCTCATCTTCATCACTCTTCTTTCATCCTCCAGCTTCATCTCTGCTCTGCCCCCATTTTGACCTTTGACCTTTTCCACACAGACGCTGAAGGGCGCATCCTTCATCCTCCTCTTCTTCATATCTTCTTTCCCAGCATGCCTCAGTGATGCCAGCTGGGTGATGAGGCGTTCAGGAACGACAGAAACCAGAACCGGAACCTTCGACCTTTGACCTGAACCTCTCCTGCAGACCCGACATGCCAGCCGGATTCAGTGGTGCTGAGCGGCTGGACCTGGACCAGGGTTCTGTTCTGGTTCTGTCCATGAACTGCTCTGTCCTCAGGGCTCTGTGTACGCGCCCTCCTGGTGGCGGCAGCATGGTCCTGAGGGCTTAGAGGACCGTTCCAGATTAGAAGTCCTGACCCTCCAAAATAAGAGCACCTCTTTTAAAGATTGTTCTTGTTCTGGAGGAAACTACAATCCATTTGGACTGCACACACACACACACACACACACACACACACACACACACACACACACACACACACACACACACACACACACACACACACAGTGCTGCTTTATCTCCAACGCTTCCACTATAGTCTGCTGCTGACTCTGATCTATTACTCACAATGTGTGTGTGTGTTTGCGTGTGTGTGTGTGTGTGTGTGGGTGTTATCTCCCACAGACATCCAGTTCTGTTGGGTCAGAGGAAAAAGTTGTAGAGAGAAGAAAGTTTCTGTAACACGGGAGCCAATCAGAGCAGGTCTCATCCGTCCCTGAGATCTGATTGGCTAGTGCTCTGCTGTGAACATTCAGCATCTATCAGTGATCAATAACTGATCAGCATCGATCGGCCTGCAGATGAGGAAGAGGATGAGCTGAGCAATGGAGGGAAGAAGGTCTGGAGCAACAAACAGAGGAAGTAAATGACAGGAAGTGATCAGGAAGCCATCTTGTCTCGCTGAGTCGTGAGCAACTGAGCAGCTCATTGCTGCTTCTGCTGGACGGAGGAGGTGAAGCAAGGCATTGTGGGAGAGTGAGGTAGAATAATGGTTCTGATCTTCTGGGTCGGGTCTTTTTGTTTGTAACTAGAAGTTAAAGGTCCAACAGAACCAGAACCCAACTATGTGGACCGCTCTGGGTTTTGGGTAGATCCCTCTTCCTCCTCCTCCGGTTCTGAAAGCTTGAAGAACTGAGACAGTGAGTCTCATCATTTCAGGACCAGGTCCAGTTAAACTGAAACCTCCAGGAACCATTCCTCTGGTGATTGATTCTGGTTCTGATGGGTCTGGACCTAGTTCTGGTTCTGGAGCAGCTCCACCTCAAAGCCACTTCACAACCAGAACTGTTGTGGTTCTGAGACGTCCACTTTTTATTTACATGATAAAACCTACAAATATGGCTGTCACTTCTGGATTCTGCAAAACCGGGAGTTTGAGTCTGGTCCCAATCCAGTCAAGCAAAGGTCAAAGGTCAATCACAGTCACTGGTTTTAGTTCACATCAGTACAGAACCCGCAGAACTTTAACTGGGCTGGATGGTTTGGAGGGCTTGTTGGTGAACACACAGTGTGTGTGTGTGTGTGTGTGTGTGTGTGTGTGTGTGTGTGTGTGTGTGTGTGTGTGTGTGTGTGTGTGTGTGTGTGTGTGTGTGTGTGTGTGTGTGTGTGTGTGTGTGTGTGTGTGTGTGTGTGTGTGTGTGTGTGTGTGTGTGTGTGTGTGTGTGTGTGTGTGTGTGTGTGTGTGTGTGTGTGTGTGTGTGACCAGCTGGTAAAGGCCGAAGCTCTTTTGTTCTGGCAGACAGTAGCAAGTGGCAGCGACTCAAAACAAACAGACAGAAGCTCCAAAATGGTTGCCAAAGCTTTAAGATGGCTGCCAGACTCTCTCTCTCACACACCCACACACACACACACACACACTCTGTCAGTGAGGCGGAGCAGGGTGTTACTGTGACAGAAAACGTTAAAGTGTGTCTGAGATTGAAAACATGAAGACGTCTCTGATTCTGACAGTGTGTGTGTGTTGGTGTGTGTTGGTGTGTGTGTTGGTGTGTGTTGGTGTGTGTGTGTTGGTGTGTGTGTTGGTGTGTGTGTTGGTGTGTGTGTTGGTGTGTGTTGCTGTGTGTGTGTTGGTGTGTGTGTTGGTGTGTGTTGGTGTGTGTGTTGGTGTGTGTTGGTGTGTGTGTTGGTGTGTGTGTGTTGGTGTGTGTTGGTGTGTGTTGGTGTTGGAGTGTGTGTTGGTGTGTGTTGGTGTGTGTGTTGGTGTGTGTTGGTGTGTGTGTGTTCCAGTTGGCAGCGCAGACAGGGTCCAGAATGGTGTCTCAGCAAAGAGGTGCTCTCGATTCTGTTCAAACATGAAGAGACTGAAACTGACAGGCCATGGAGGAACAGATGGCTGTTGTTGGCGAGATGGAGGAACAGTTCTTAGAGAGAACAGTCTGAGTTTCAGGTGTTTTACTGTGTGTGCACAGCAGACAGGGTCCAGAATGGTGTTCGGGTAATTTAGAGGTGAAATCTGATCTAAGGAACAGTAAGTAGATCTGTTTTGTTTCAGTCTCACAGGGAACAGCTTTAGAGAGAACAGTCTGAGTTTCAGAGTGTTTGTCAGATTGAATCCAACACTGATCTCATTTTTGCTCCTTCACATAGATATACAGATTCAGATTCGTCTCGCTGCCATAGAAAACTAGGAGAGTCCAGATCAGCAGCTGAGGCCGACCCAAATGATCAGAAATAGATTGTGGACTCCATCGGATCGTTAGCAGAACCCAGTAAATGACGAACATCCATAGAAGCAGGAGCTGGTTCTGCTGGAGACAAACCGGGTCCACTGGAGCTCCGTTGGTTTTGGAGGAAAAACGGAACAAAATATTAAAACTAGATGATCATCCTCACTCTCCGTCCAGAACCGGTCCGACTCTGAGCTCCCTCTGGTTCTGAAGCTCGGTATTCCCACTGCCTGTTCTGGTCTCAGGTTCTATTCCTGAGTGGAACCGAGCGACCCAAACCCACACAGCAGAACCAATGAGAAATTCCTCCTGGATCCGGTAGTTGTGGATCATTTGTGGATCCGGATCCGCCGGGATCGGATGTTTCCACATGGAGACTTTTTATCCAAACCGGTTTTCCCAGTTTTTCCAAATAATTTCAACCGTAAAGCACCTGCATTGTTTGGGTTCTGCAAATCTACTTCTGACCCGGTTACCAGATTTCCCAGCATGAGTGGGTCAGAACAAGTTCTGCTGCAACAACAAGAACTCCAGAGAAAGTCAAGAATCCTGCTGGGAACACAGGACAGGAATGATGCTGCCACATGTTCCAACCGATCCGGACAGCCACAGAAGGTTCTGGTTCTGGTTCTGGTTCTGCAGATGGTCCGGTTCCTGTAGGCAGACTGTCTGCTCCCACGCCTCATTAGCATATTTAATTAACCTGCTAACTGATGAATGGAGGCAGATGGGGAGGGAGGGGCAGAGCCCCCCCCCTTCCCCCCAGTTGCCATGGTTTCAGGCTGATGCTCTTTGTTTTAAGCAGCTGAAGCAGGACGACACGGTGAGCCGCATGCTAACAGGCCTGATGAATGCTGCCCTCTGTCCCCCTGGGGTGGGCTGGGGGAGAAGGTCTAGTCAAGGCACAGCGCGGCCTGGTGGCAGCCAGATTGAATTACACGATGAGTTCAGGAACAACTGGGAACAAATGGGAAGGAAAGAGGAAAAGTTTCAGTCAGCTGATTCCCCCTGAGGAGGCCGAGCCCCACCCCTCACAGGTTCTGCTGAAGCTAAGAAAAACTGGAGGACAAACCGAACCCCAACTGATTTATCCTACAGGGGACACTTCTGGTTCTGGTTCTGGTTCTGGGTCACGTCCGTCTTCCTCAGTGGACCAGACCAGGTGCTGCTGCTCTTTTCAAGAGTCAGAGAACTCTAACATCCCAGCTGTCAGTGAACTCACCATGCCTCTCACTCTGAGTGTGTGTGTGTGTGTGTGAGTTTTCCAGCTCTCCTTCCTCATCGTAGTTTTTCTGTTTTCTCTCCAGAAACCAGCCAATCAGAAAGCCCCAACCAGGCCAGCGAATCAGACATCAAAGAGCAGCCAGAGAACGGTGAGATACACACACCTACACACACACACAGATAAACTAGGAGGATTTCTTCACACACGTAGCTCTGCTCAGGAATATGTGAGATCAGTACTATCAACACCAAGTGGTCCAGTTACCACCCATCCTTGTACCGTTTCCACGGCGTCCGGTCCGTTTTCATTTATTATTTTCCATGGCTCTGATGCTCAAAGAAAATCAGTTCCAATGAGGAGTTCAAGGTCTGCCTCAATTTTTAATGGACACCCCTGAGATGAGGCCACATCTTATTTGATCCTGTGTATAAACCTTTGACAGGTCCAAATATGTGGAGCCCCCCAAGTCTCCCACCTCTAGTCCTCTGACCTCACGGGTTCCTGCAGGCTTTTCCTGACACATTGTTCGCAGAAGTATCTGTTTTGCAATCTTTCAAATTTAGTTGGTTCATCAAGCTTTCAGTACAAATCGTTGCCGTGCTGCAAGGTCAAGGAAAGAAAAGGTCTGAATGGATTTGTCCACTTTTGCCATCTTAACTAGGACTGGAAAAAATGCAAGACCACATTCTCTCCTGGCTCGGTCGCATCACCGGCTGAAACAAGAGAACTGCTAATGGGAGTTTCTTCAGTCTCAGTTTGACTGTCCTGCTGTGAAACTTTAATATGGATAACTGTTGGATGTTACTGTTGGACGTTACTGTTGGATGTTACTGTTGGATGTTACTGTTGGACGTTACTGTTGGACGTTACTGTTGGATGTTACTGTTGGATGTTACTGTTGGATGTTACTGTTGGATGTTACTGTTGGACGTTACTGTTGGACGTTACTGTTGGACGTTACTGTTGGATGTTACTGTTGGACGTTACTGTTGGACGTTACTGTTGGACGTTACTGTTGGACGTTACTGTTGGACGTTACTGTTGGATGTTACTGTTGGATGTTACTGTTGGATGTTACTGTTGGATGTTACTGTTGGATGTTACTGTTGGATGTTACTGTTGGATGTTACGGTTGGATGTTACTGTTGGATGTTACTGTTGGATGTTACTGTTGGATGTTACGGTTGGATGTTACTGATGGATGTTACTGTTGGATGTTAACTGTTGGATGTTACTGTTGGATGTTACTGATGGATGTTACTGTTGGATGTTACGGTTGGATGTTACTGATTGATGTTACTGTTGGATGTTACGGTTGGATGTTACTGTTGGATGTTACTGTTGGATGTTACTGTTGGATGTTACTGTTGGATGTTACTGATGGATGTTACGGTTGGATGTTACTGTTGGATGTTACTGTTGGATGTTACGGTTGGATGTTACTTTTGGATGTTACTGTTGGATGTCACTGATGGATGTTACGGTTGGATGTTATTGTTGGATGTTACTGTTGGATGTTACTGTTGGATGTTACTGTTGGATGTTACGGTTGGATGTTACTGTTGGATGTTACGGTTGGATGTTACTGTTGGATGTTACTGTTGGATGTTACGGTTGGATGTTAACTGTTGGATGTTACTGTTGGATGTTACGGTTGGATGTTATGGTTGGATGTTACTGTTGGATGTTACTGTTGGATGTTACGGTTGGATGTTACGGTTGGATGTTACGGTTGGATGTTACGGTTGGATGTTAACTGTTGGATGTTACTGTTGGATGTTACTCTTGGATGTTACGGTTGGATGTTAACTGTTGGATGTTAACTGATGGATGTTGTGGTTGGATTTTACGGTTGGATGTTAACTGATGGATGTTATGGTTGGATGTTACGGTTGGACGTTAACTGTTGGATGTTACTGTTGGATGTTAACTGTTGGATGTTACTGTTGGATGTTAACTGATGGATGTTATGGTTGGATGTTACTGTTGGATGTTAACTGATGGATGTTATGGTTGGATGTTACGGTTGGATGTTACTGTTGGATGTTACTGTTGGATGTTAACTGTTGGATGTTACTGTTGGATGTTACTGTTGGATGTTACGGTTGGATGTTAACTGTTGGATGTTACTGTTGGATGTTACTGTTGGATGTTACTGTTGGATGTTACTGTTGGATGTTACTGTTGGATGTTACTGTTGGATGTTACTGTTGGATGTTACTGATGGATGTTACTGTTGGATGTTACTGTTGGATGTTACTGTTGGATGTTACTGATGGATGTTACGGTTGGATGTTACTGTTGGACGTTACTGTTGGATGTTACTGTTGGATGTTACGGTTGGATGTTAACTGTTGGATGTTACTGATGGATGTTATGGTTGGATGTTACTGTTGGATGTTACTGATGGATGTTACGGTTGGATATTACTGTTGGATGTTACTGTTGGATGTTACGGTCGGATGTTATTGTTGGATGTTATTGTTGGATGTTATTGTTGGATGTTATTGTTGGATGTTACGGTTGGATGTTACTGTTGGATGTTACTGATGGATGTTACGGTTGGATATTACTGTTGGATGTTACTGTTGGATGTTACTGTTGGATGTTAACTGTTGGATGTTACGGTTGGATGTTAACTGTTGGATGTTACGGTTGGATGTTACTGTTGGATGTTACTGTTGGATGTTACGGTTGGATGTTAACTGTTGGATGTTACTGATGGATATTACTGTTGGATGTTACTGTTGGATGTTACGGTCGGATGTTATTGTTGGATGTTATTGTTGGATGTTACGGTTGGATATTACTGTTGGATGTTACTGTTGGATGTTACTGTTGGATGTTACTGTTGGATGTTACGGTTGGATGTTAACTGTTGGATGTTACTGATGGATGTTACGGTTGGATGTTACGGTTGGATGTTACTGTTGGATGTTACTGATGGATGTTACGGTTGGATGTTAACTGTTGGATGTTACTGATGGATGTTACGGTTGGATGTTACTGTTGGATGTTACTGTTGGATGTTACTGTTGGATGTTACTGTTGGATGTTAACTGTTGGATGTTAACTGTTGGATGTTACTGTTGGATGTTACTGTTGGATGTTAACTGTTGGATGTTAACTGTTGGATGTTACTGTTGGATGTTACTGATGGATGTTACTGTTGGACGTTACTGTTGGATGTTACTGTTGGATGTTACTGTTGGATGTTACTGTTGGATGTTACTGATGGATGTTACTGTTGGACGTTACTGTTGGATGTTACGGTTGGATGTTAACTGTTGGATGTTAACTGATGGATGTTACTGATGGATGTTACTGTTGGATGTTACGGTTGGATGTTAACTGTTGGATGTTACTGTTGGATGTTAACTGTTGGATGTTACTGTTGGATGTCACTGTTGGATGTTACGGTTGGATGTTAACTGTTGGATGTTACTGTTGGATGTTACTGTTGGATGTTACTGATGGATGTTACTGATAGATGTTACTGTTGGATGTTACTGATGGATGTTACGGTTGGATGTTACTGTTGGATCTTACTGTTGGATGTTACTGTTGGATGTTACGGTTGGATGTTACTGTTGGATGTTACTGTTGGATGTTACGGTTGGATGTTATGGTTGGATTTTACGGTTGGATGTTACTGTTGGATGTTACTGTTGGATGTTAACTGATTGATGTTATGGTTGGATGTTAACTGTTGGATGTTAACTGTTGGATGTTACTGTTGGATGTTACTGATGGATGTTACTGTTGGACGTTACTGTTGGATGTTACTGTTGGATGTTACTGTTGGATGTTACTGTTGGATGTTACTGATGGATGTTACTGGTTGATATTATTGTTGGATATTACTGTTGAATGTTACTGTTGGATATTACTGTTGGATGTTACTGATGATATTCTGATTTGAATATTACTGTTGAATATTACTGTTGATATTGTTACTGTTGGATATTACGGTTGGATATTAACTGTTGGATATTACTGGTGAATATTACTGTTGATATTACTTGATATTACTGTTGATGTTACTGTTGGATGTTATTGTTGGATGTTATTGTTGGATGTTATTGTTGGATGTTACTGTTGGGTGTTACTGTTGGATGTTACTGTTGGATGTTACTGTTGGATTTTAACTGTTGGATGTTACTGGTGGATATTACTGTTGGATGTTACTGTTGGATGTTACGGTTGGATGTTATTGTTGGATGTTATTGTTGGATGTTACTGTTGGATGTTATTGTTGGATGTTATTGTTGGATGTTATTGTTGGATGTTACTGTTGGATGTTACTGATGGATATTACTGTTGGATGTTACGGTTGGATGTTACTGTTGGATGTTACTGTTGGATGTTATTGTTGGATGTTATTGTTGGATGTTATTGTTGGATGTTATTGTTGGATGTTACGATTGGATGTTACGGTTGGATGTTACTGTTGGATGTTACGGTTGGATGTTACTGTTGGATGTTACGGTTGGATGTTAACTGTTGGATGTTACTGTTGGATTTTACTGTTGGATGTTACTGTTGGATGTTACTGTTGGATGTTACTGTTGGATGTTAACTGTTGGATGTTACTGTTGGATGTTACGGTTGGATGTTACTGTTGGATGTAACAGTAACATCCTACTGTTACTGTTACATAGGGTGAATTCTTTTAGCTCCAGCTTCGCCTTCATGTTCCGACTCGCTGACTGTCGGCCATCTTGTTTCCCAGGCAGAATCCAGTGAGGGATGGCGGGTCTGGCTGTGGATTCAGCAGGTGCTGGAGGAAAGAGCTTTACAGCACATCCTGTTTTCTCTGTAACTACTGATATTCAAAGCTGCTGTTTTTACCTCTTATTGATTTTTGTTCACCGTTGCCTCTTGGGAATATTTTTTGGTTGTTGTTTGGTCTTGAAGGTTTCCAAACAAAGGATCCTAAAGCATACTAGCTTGGTTTTCCACTAACTCAACAAGATGTTTAATTCTGATTTTCTGTTCTCTGTTGTATTTCTATGCTGTGGTTCATCATCTTTCTCACAGTTTATAAGGTAGTTTGGATGCTAGCAGCCTTAAATTTGATGGAATTTCAAGTTCCTCTAATTACTGTAAATCTTGCATTGCATTACAACATCCTGTCAAATACATTGCATATGCATACAGCATTTTTCCATCCTCAGCTTTAATCAGTGGCCAGTTCAAGGCTTTATCCAAATAAGCTCCAGAAACTTTAATTTCATTTCCAAAGTGCTCCTTTAATAGTTGTTTAGCTTCTCTGTAGCCTTTGCTTCCTTCCATATATAAGCAGCTTCGAACCAAATCTCTTGGCAAACCAGATGTAAATTGTTCTAGATAATGTCTTTATTATTTTTAGTCCTGTCTTCAATTAATTGTTCAAATGCATGAACTAAAGAATGGTATTCTAATGGGTTACCATCAAACAGAAATAACAAAGAGGTTTTTCTGGCTGACAATGATTCTGCTTGGTCATTTTGTCTTTGAATAACAACATTCAAATTTTCATTACCAGCAGAAACAGCCACATGTGGATAATATTGAACAGTTTGAGATGCATTATGATCATAAGTTGCAGCTTCAGTTTCACTTTCAGTGGGATTCTTATTTTGAGGTTTATTCTTTGCTGTGCTTAAAGATTTACATCTCAAAAATGGTTTGTTGAAGTTTAGTTTTTGGTATAACACCTCGCTGCATGAATTCCAGCTTGCCCTCTATCGAATCTGGTTCTTGATGAGACCTATAATATTCATTCATGCCGTCCCTTAAAGATGCTTTCTGATCCACCTCATCACTTTATAAGGTTTTTATTTTAGCAGTTGATGCTGCAAGTTCAGCTTCTAGCTCAATTTGCTCCATCTTTAACTTCAACTTTCCTTCCTCCATTTGCAAATCATGTTTCTGTTTCAAGGCAGCGACTCATTCCAGTGCAGCAGCCTGTTCTGCTTTGGCCTTTTTTAACTCTAAAGAGACTGAGGAAGATCTGGCTCTTGATGATCTAGTACAAGAAGAGGATTTTGATTTCTGTGATACATTAGATTTGCTGTCAAATGGTCTGATTGTTGATTGTACAATGTCTTTTTTCCATGCTTCAACATCTTTCAGTAAATAAGGTTATTCGAGGCTCAAACCAGACAATGTAATATTTTCCTTTTCTTCCTCTAAGAGCTCTTGAACCAACTTATGAGCATTTTTAAACTCATCCACAGCTTCCTTAAATGCTTGCACTGCATCATTGACTGCATCAACATTTCCTGCATCCGTCATCAAAGCCTTTATTTCATTAATCTGCTCCCAATCTGCCTCTGCGCCAAAGAGCGCTCACCTTTAACATCCTCAGACGCAGGCAGAGTTTCCGGATCAGACATTGTTACACAGATCTCTTCTCTTTCAAATAAGTTAATCAATAAACATCCTTCTTTGTTCCAATCTTTATTCAAAATCCACAGCTTCACTTTTCTGTAGTGATCGATTGTTTCTCTGTAGTGCAGCGGCGCCTCCATTCATAAACTCATTCAGCTGATTTTACTCAGCCTGCCGTCTTTCTTTGTTCATCTGTGAGTGATCGGCTGGATCCTCCAACTTTACGCTTGTCTTCAAGTCATCAGTGAAGTTTTTCTATTTGTTAGGCTGCTCTTGCATCCTAATAAGGTCCAAAAATCAAAAATGCCAGAGTAGTTTTTAGGAGGAGGTTTTCAACTCACTCAAAATAAAAAGCAGTTTTCTGGTTTCAAAAGCTGTTTTCTTCACTTATAAAAATAACAGAAATATTCTCAGTCGACTTACAAAACATGTAAATATAAATGTTAATTTGTGGTAGAAACCAGGAGGCCGACTGACCGGGAGGGTCTCAGCAAAACTAATAAATAACAATAGATCTACCATTCACATAATCTTGGATCTGTAACATTTATAATTTAGCAAAAAATAAGTTAATCTAATTCTTAATCTGCTCCAACAATTACATTAAAGTTTAATGCATGAAAATTGATGTAGTTAATTTGGTCACACTTTATTTGACAGGTTGTGAATTAGACTGTTATAACACTGTTATAAACATGAATAATTCTCCATGAATATTTATGACTGTTGTCGTAACGTGTCATTCGGTAAATCATGACACTTAATACAAAGTTGACATTATTCAAAATGTCTTTGTTATGACAACTTGACATAAACCAAGAAATCATTATCTGAAATAAATTTGTTATAAAAGTGTTACTGATTAATCTTTAGAAATTATGTAGCTTTATGTGGTAATATTATAATGTTCTACCATTTAGTTTAGTCTTAGATTTCTTAATTTAATTGATCTAAAAGTTTTACAGCAAGATGTCTGCAAAGCATTTATGAACTTTCTTTGGCTTCAGTTGAGGTAAGACTTAATATCAATGACTGTGTTAAGCGTAGCATTTGACACACTGTAATAACACTGAATGACAACTTCATAACTGGTGGAATTATTAGGAATTATTAATGACTGTGTTATTAACTAATTTGACAGTGTAATAACACTTAATGACATTACCGTGACTATTATTATGACACTTATGTCATATGATGATTCTTGGTTAATGACAATTTGTTGTATTTGTATTAAAAGTGTCATGATTTACTGAATGACTCTTTATGACAACAGTCATAAATATTCATGAAGATTCTCATGTTTATGACGGTGTCATGTTAGTCTTATTCACAGCCCGTCAAATAAAGTGTTACCGTAAATTATTTTGAAACAAAGTCCCGTCTCTGATAACTGATCCAGTGAGCTGGTTCTGATCTGTACATCCAGACACCGCAGGGTTCTGCTCAGGTTCTGCTCAGGTTCTGCTCAGGTTCTGCTCAGGTTCTGCTAACGCTTATACTGAAGACTCTGATCTAAATGGGACTTAACTGGACTGATTCACAATGACTGAATAATCCTGGATGTTTCCCATGGAAACCTGTGATGTTCCACCTGAAGAGCAGGATCAGTGAACTCTTCCTCCTCCTCCTCTTCTTCCTCTACAGGTCACCTGGGATTCCAGGACAGCTTTGTCACACCTGGAGTCTTCACCGTGGCCGAACTTGTCCGAGTCTCCCAGAGTGAGTCTGGCTCTTTCTCTTCCTTCTCTCTGATTGGTCCGTTAGTGACAGCTGCTCTGTGATTGGCTCAGCAAATTATTATTAAACTCTTAAATTGTTTTCATTTTTATTTAATTTTGTGTTTTTATTCATTTTGATTATTACATTTTTCTGCCTTTCTTGTGTCTTATATCAATTTTGTCTGCTTAAATATTTTTATTTAACTTTATTTTTAATAAATTTTATTCCATTATTTATTGTTGGTTAATATTTTTATTCTATTCCAACTCAGACAAATTTTTGGTTTATCTTTTGTTGTAGTTCTCAATCATTCTTTTTGCTCCCAGTTTTGACCAGAACCAGAACCAGAACCAGAACCAGACCTGCTCCAGTTTCATGTTTCATTTTTCTGGCAGCTCTGCCCTGTTCACCTGGGCTGGAGGAGAGAAACAGGTGTAAGCACACAGCCTGGAGAGGCGCTCCTTTTGGATTCAGCAGGTGCTGGAGGAAAGAGCTTTACAGCACATCCTGTTTTCTCTGTAACTACTGATATTCAAAGCTGCTGTTTTTACCTCTTATTGATTTTTGTTCACCGTTGCCTCTTGGGAATATTTTTGGTTGTTGTTTGGTCTTGAAGGTCTCCAAACAAAGGATCCTAAAGCATACTAGCTTGGTTTTCCACTAACTCAACAAGATGTTTAATTCTGATTTTCTGTTCTCTGTTGTATTTCTATGCTGTGGTTCATCATCTTTCTCACAGTTTATAAGGTAGTTTGGATGCTAGCAGCCTTAAATTTGATGGAATTTCAAGTTCCTCTAAGTACTGTAAATCTTGCATTGCATTACAACATCCTCTCAAATACATTGCATATGCATACAGCATTTTTCCATCCTCAGCTTTAATCGCTGTCCAGTTCAAGGCTTTATCCAAATAAGCTGCAGAAACTTTCATTTCATTTCCAAAGTGCTGCTTTAATAGTTGTTTAGCTTCTCTGTAGCCTTTACTTCCTTCCATATATAAGCAGCTTCGAACCAAATCTCTTGGCAAACCAGATGTAAATTGTTCTAGATAATGTCTTTATTATTTTTAGTCCTGTCTTCAATTAATTGTTCAAATGCATGAACTAAAGAATGGTATTCTAATGGGTTACCATCAAACAGAAATAACAAAGAGGTTTTTCTGACAATGAGTTCTGCTATGTCATTTTGTATTTGAATAAAAACATTCAAATTTTCATTATCAGCAGTAACCAACACATTTTGATAATCTTGTACAGTTTGAGATGCATTATGATTAAGTTGCAGCTTCAGTTTCACTTTCAGTGGGATTCTTATTTTGAGGTTTATTCTTTGCTGTGCTTAAAGATTTACATCTCAAAAATGGTTTGTTGAAGTTTAGTTTTTGGTATAACACCTCGCTGCATGAATTCCAGCTTGCCCTCTATCGAATCTGGTTCTTGATGAGACCTATAATATTCATTCATGCCGTCACCTAAAGATGCTTTCTGATCCACCTCATCACTTTGCAAAGTCTTTATTTTAGCAGTTGATGCTGCAAGTTCAGCTTCTAGCTCAATTTGCTCCATCTTTAACTTCAATTCTCCTTCCTCCATTTGCAAATCATGTTTCTGTTTCAAGGCAGCGACTCATTCCAGTGCAGCAGCCTGTTCTGCTTTGGCCTTTTTTAACTCTAAAGAGACTGAGGAAGATCTGGCTCTTGATGATCTAGTACAAGAAGAGGATTTTGATTTCTGTGATACATTAGATTTGCTGTCAAATGGTCTGATTGTTGATTGTACAATGTCTTTTTTCCATGCTTCAACATCTTTCAGTAAATAAGGTTATTCGAGGCTCAAACCAGACAATGTAATATTTTCCTTTTCTTCCTCTAAGAGCTCTTGAACCAACTTATGAGCATTTTAAACTCATCCACAGCTTATTTCCTGCATCCGTCATCAAAGCCTTTATTTCATTAATCTGCTCCCAATCTGCCTCTGCGCCAAAGAGCGCTCACCTTTAACATCCTCAGACGCAGGCAGAGTTTCCGGATCAGACATTGTTACACAGATCTCTTCTCTTTCAAATAAGTTCATCAATAAACATCCTTCTTTGTTCCAATCTTTATTCAAAATCCACAGCTTCACTTTTCTGTAGTGATCGATTGTTTCTCTGTAGTGCAGCATTCATAAACTCATTCAGCTGATTTTACTCAGCCTGCCGTCTTGTTCATCTGTGAGTGATCGGCTGGATCCTCCAACTTTACGCTTGTCTTCAAGTCATCAGTGAAGTTTTTCTATTTGTTAGGCTGCTCTTGCATCCTAATAAGGTCCAAAAATCAAAAATGCCAGAGTAGTTTTTAGGAGGAGGTTTTCAACTCACAAAGCAGTTTTCTGGTTTCAAAAGCTGTTTTCTTCACTTATAAAAATAACAGAAATATTCTCAGTCGACTTACAAAACATGTAAATATAAATGTTAATTTGTGGTAGAAACCAGGAGGCCGACTGACCGGGAGGGTCTCAGCAAAACTAATAAATAACAATAGATCTACCATTCACATAATCTTGGATCTGTAACATTTATAATTTAGCAAAAAATAAGTTAATCTAATTCTTAATCTGCTCCAACAATTACATTAAAGTTTAATGCATGAAAATTGATGTAGTTAATTTGGTCACACTTTATTTGACAGGTTGTGAATTAGACTGTTATAACACTGTTATAAACATGAATAATTCTCCATGAATATTTATGACTGTTGTCGTAACGTGTTATTCGGTAAATCATGACACTTAATACAAAGTTGACATTATTCAAAATGTCTTTGTTATGACAACTTGACATAAACCAAGAAATCATTATCTGAAATAAATTTGTTATAAAAGTGTTACTGATTAATCTTTAGAAATTATGTAGCTTTATGTGGTAATATTATAATGTTCTACCATTTAGTTTAGTCTTAGATTTCTTAATTTAATTGATCTAAAAGTTTTAC